>NW_026590407.1:2109757-2164130 GCF_907164565.1 Psammomys obesus | reverse complement strand
CCCCCCCCCCCCGGCAGAGAAACGCCGCCGGCTCAGGGCTCAGGATCCCACTGAGAAGCCTCAACCCCTGCTGGCACTCCCCTGAGAGCACCTCCATAAGCTCGCCCTAGCAGAGGAGAAGGTCAGAGGGGAAGGACAGAGAGGCAGCCTGCCAAGGACACAGCACCCTCTCTCCAGCGGGCCCTAGCAGAGAAACCCAAGCTCTGGATCTGAGGACACTCAACCCTACCCGGTACTCTCTTGGAATCAGCAAACATAGATTCTACTGCTAGGCTGCTTCTGGCAGAGAGATCTGGGCCCGGGATCTGGGATTGAATACACTCACCCTGACTCTTTCCCGCGCCACCCAGGGACCAGTCAACACAACCCCTCTTGGCAGAGGGAAAGAACAAAGAGGCAGCACACAGGAAAGGTGGACACCGAGTCCTGCGACCACAGTGTCACAGAGCTGACTGTTACCCTACCCGTGCACTTCTGCAGCAGGACCAAAACTGAGAGTAGTGAGCAAGGGGAACCCCTGTGCATTCCAACTGGTCCTGCAAGAGAGTGAGTGAGCCTTCTAGGGAGAGATTGCCCCAGACCCAGGGCCTCTCCACAGAAGCAACCAGACGAGATCCCTGCCACCCACACTCCTAGTGTGGGCATCAGAGGGATTCTTGGGATAGCGACATTGAAGCCTCTGCCTTGCGGGTCCACCAGGGTAATCCAGGCAAACAATCCCTGGATCTCAGTCAGAACTGCGTAATAGTGGCTTGCAGGCCACTGCAATAGTCAGACAATCCGCGCATGCACACTGCGCCCGCTAAAAGCTCACGCGAATAGCGCCAGCGTCACGTTCTTTACTTAGGCAAAACTGAAAACACAGTGCACACCCCCAAAGCAGTGAACCTCTCTCATCTTCCTGAAAAAAACAGTCCAGAAAACAGAAAGAGAGGATCATAGCCCAAACTACAATCTCGAGGAACAACCAGTGAGGATTATAAATAACCAGATGGCTAGAGGCAGATGTAAGAACACTCCCAACAAAAATCAGGACATAATGATCTCACCAGCAACCCCACAAAAAAAATGGACACTTCAATTCACTAGATATACAAGAAAACGACCTCAAAACTATGTTTCTCCAGCTATTAGAGGCCCATAGAGATGAAATGAACAAAGCCCTCAGAGAAATAACCAAAGAAATCGAGACTAACCAAGAGGAAACAAATCGTGCACTCAGAGAAATGACCACGAAAATTGAGGCAAACAGAGAAGAAATGCACAAAGCTCTCAAAGAAATGTCCACACAAATGAAGGCAAATAAAGAAGAAATAAACAAAGCTCTCATAGAAATACAGGCAATTATACCCAAAGAAGTAGAGGCACAATTAGTGATTCATAGAGAGGAAACTGACAAAAAAATAGAAGCTATCATTGAAAAACAGGAGTCCACATTCAAACAGATGAAGGAAATGGTGCAAGACATGAAAACAGAATTAGAATCAATGAAGAAAACACAAATAGAGAAAAACCAGGAGCTGGAGAACATAGAGAAAAGATCAGGAACTACAAAGGTAAGCATCACCAACAGAATACAAGAGATGGAAGAAAGAATCTCAGGAGCTGAAGATACACTTGCGGAAATTGACACGTCTCTCAAAGAAAAAATAAAGTCAGAAAAGTTCCAAACACAAAACATCAGAGAAATCAAGGACACCATGAAAAGACAAAACCTAAGAATAATAGCAGTAGAAGAAAAAGAAGACATCAGGCTCCAAGGTCCGGAAAATATTTTCAAGAAAATTATAGAAGAAAACTTTCCCAACTTAAAGAAGGAGATGGCCATAAACATACAAGAGGCCTACAGAACACCAAGTAGACTAGACCAGAAAAGAAATTCTTCACGTCACATCATAGTCAAAACACTGAACCTACAAAACAAAGAAAAAATTCTAAAAGCAGCAAGGGAAAAAGGCCAAGTAACATGGGAAGGTAGACCTATCAGAATCACACCAGATTTCTCAACAGAAACTATGAAAGCCAGAAGGGCCTGGACAGAAATCATACAGTCCTTAAGGGACCACAGATTCCAACCCAGACTACTATACCCAGCAAAACTTTCAATCAACATAGACGGAGAATTCAAAATATTCCAAGACAAAACCAAATTTAAACAATATGTACATAGTAACCCAGCTTTACAGAAGTTACTAGAAGGGAAACTCCAAACCAAAGAAAACAACTACATCGAAGGAAACAGGGGAAATAGATAACTACACAAAAAAAAACCAAAAGAAGACAAGCAATGAAACTCAGTGACACCACCAATACCACATCTAAAATAAGTAACAATTGTTGGTCACTAGTTTCTATCAACATCAATGGACTCAACTCCCCAATTAAAAGACACAGACTAACAGAATGGTTGCGGAAACAGGATCCAACATTCTGTTGCATCCAAGAAACACACCTATGCAACAAAGATAAACACTACCTCAGAGTAAAGGGCTGGAAAAATGTCTTTCAAGCAAATGGTTCCAGAAAACAAGTGGGAGTAGCCATCCTAATATCTAATAAAATAGACTTTCAACCCAAGTTAATCAAAAAAGATAAGGACGGCCATTATATTCTCATCAAAGGAAAAATCCACCAAGAGGACATCACAATTTTGAATATCTATGCCCCAAATACAAGAGCACCTACATTCGTAAATTAAACAATATTAAAGCTTAAATCACACATTGATCCTAAAACCCTAATAGTGGGAGACTTCAACACTCCACTCTCACCAAGGGACAAATCAACTAGACAGAAAGCAAATAGGGAAATAAATACACTTACAGAGACCCTAAATCAAATGGACTTAATAGATGTCTACAGATCTTTTCATCCAAACTCAAAAGAGTATACCTTCTTTTCAGCACCTCATGGAACCTTCTCCAAAATAGACCATATAATTGGTCATAAAGAAAGCCTCAGCAGATACAAAAAGATTGAAATAATCCCTTGTATTCTATCTGACCACCATGGACTTAAGCTGGACCTCAACAACAACAGAAATAACAAATAGCCTACACGCACATGGAAACTGAATAACCTGTTACTCAACGACAGCTGGGTTAAGGAAGAAATAAAGAAAGAAATTAAAGACTTCCTAGAATTCAATGAAAATGAAGGCACAACATACCCAAATTTATGGGACACATTGAAAGCAGTGCTCAGGGGAAAATTTATAGCACTAAGTGCCTGCAAGAAGAAATTTGTAATATCACATACAAACAACTTAATGGCCCAACTGAAAACCCTAGAAAAAAAAGAAGCAGATACACCCAAGAGGAGCAGAAGGCTGGAAATAATCAAACTCAGGGCTGAAATCAATCAATTAGAAACAAATAAAACTATTCAAAGAATCAATGAAACAAAAAGCTGGTTCTTTGTGAAAATCAACAAGATCGACAAACCCTTAGCCAAACCAACTAAAAAGCAGAGAGAATCTATCCAAATCAACAAAATCAGAGATGAAAAGGGTGACATAACTACAGACACAGAGGAAATTCAAACAATCATTAGGTCATACTACAAAAGCCTATATGGCACGAAATTTGAAAATCTAAACAAAATGGACAATTTTCCTGATAGATTACATCTACCAACATTAAGTCAAGATCAGGTAGAAAGACTGAACAGCCCAATATTCCCAAAGGAAATTGAAGCAGTCATTCACAGTCTCCCCTCCAAAAAAAGCCCTGGGCCAGATGGTTTCAGCGTGGAATTCTACCAGACCTTCAAAGAAGTGCTCACACCAATTCTCCTCAAACTATTCCGCAAAATAGAAACAGAAGGTACATTACCAAACTGATTCTATGAAGGAACAGTCACCCTGATACCTAAACCACACAAAGACCCAACAAAAAAAGAGAACTTCAGACCTATCTCTCTTATGAACATTGACGCAAAAATACTCAATAAAATACTTGCAAACCGAATCCAAGAACACATCAAAGATATCATCCACCACGACCAAGTAGACTTCATCCCAGGCATGCAAGGGTGGTTCAACATACGGAAATCCATCAATGTAATCCACCACATAAACAAACTGAAGGAGAAAAACCACATGATCATCTCCTTAGATGCTGAAAAAGCATTTGACAAAGTCCAACACCCATTCATGTTTAAAGTCTTGGAGAGATCAGGAATACAAGGAACATACCTAAACATAGTAAAGGCAATATACAGCAAGCCTATAGCCAACATCAAACTCAATGGAGAGAAGCTTAAATCAATCCCACTGAAATCAGGGACAAGACAAGGCTGCCCACTCTCTCCCTACCTCTTCAACATAGTACTTGATGTCCTAGCCAGAGCAATAAGACAACTAAATGAGATCAAGGGGATACAGATCGGAAAGGAAGAGGTCAAAGTGTCACTATTCACAGATGATATGATAGTATATATGAGCGACCCCAAGAATTCAACCAGAGAACTCCTCCAGTTGATAAACACCCTCAGCAGAGTGGCAGGATACAAAATCAACTCAAAAAAATCAGAACCTCTCCTGTATACCAAAGACAAAATGGCCGAGAAAGAAATTAGGTAAACAACACCCTTCACAATAGCCACTAACCACATAAAGTACCTTGGGGTGACACTAACCAAGCAAGTGAAAGACCTGTTTGAGAAAAACTTCAAGTCTCTTAAGAAAGAAATTGAAGAAGATCTCAGAAGATGGAAAGATCTCCCATGCTCGTGGATTGGTAGGATTAACATTGTGAAAATGGCCATCCTGCCAAAAGCAATCTACAGATTCAATGCAATTCCCATCAAAATACCAACTCAATTCTTTACAGACCTTGAAAAAAAGATTCTCAGCTTCATATGGAGAAACAAAAAACCCAGAATCTCCAAAACAATCCTGTACAACAACAGATCATCTGGAGGTATCTCCATCCCCGATCTCAAGTTGTACTACAGAGCAATAGTAATAAATACTGCATGGTACTGGCATAAAAACAGAAAGGAGGATCAATGGAACTGCATAGAAGACCCAGAAATAAACCCACACACCTATGAATACTCAATTTTTGACAAAGAAGCCAAAACCATTCAATGGAAAAAAGACAGCATCTTCAACAAATGGTGCTGGTCCAACTGGATGTCCACATGCAGAAAAATGAAAATAGATCTATATTTATCACCCTGCACAAAACTAAAGTCCAAGTGGATCAAAGACCTCAACATAAAACCAGATACTCTAAATCTTTTAGAAGAAAAAGTGGGGAACACCCTAGAACTCATTGGCACAGGAGACAACTTCCTGAACAGAACACCAACAGCACAGGCTCTAAGAGCAACAATCAATAAATGGGACCTCATGAAACTGAAAAGCTCTGTAAAGCAAAGGACACTGTCATCAAAACAAAACGCCTGCCTACAGATTGGGAAAGAATCTTCACTAACCCTTTATCTGACAGAGGACTAATATCGAGTATGTATAAAGAACTAAAGAAGCTGAAAAGCAGCAAACCAAGTAATCCACTTAAAAAATGGGGAACAGAGGTAAACAGAGAATTCTCTGTAGAGGAATATCAAATGGCAGAGAAACACTTAAAGAAATGCTCATCCTCATTAGCCATCAGGGAAATGCAAATCAAAGGTACCCTGAGATATCACCTTACACCCATCAGAATGGCCAAAATGAAAAACTCAAGGGACAACACATGCTGGAGAGGTTGTGGAGAAAGGGGAACCCTCCTCCACTGCTGGTGGGAATGTAAACTGATACAACCACTCTGGAAATCTATCTGGCGCTTTCTAAGACAATTAGGAATAGTGCTTCCTCAAGACCCAGCTATACCACTGCTAGGTATATACCCAAAATTTGCTCAAGTACACAAAAGAGATATTTGCTCAACCATGTTTATAGCTGCTTTATTTGTAATAGCCAGAACCTGGAAACAACCCAGATGTCCGTCAACGGAGGAATGGGTACAGAAATTGTGGTATTTTTACACAATGGAATACTACTCAGCAATCAAAAAGGAGGAAATCATGAAATTTGCAGGCAAATGATGGGACCTAGAAAAGATCATCCTGAGTGAAATATCCCAGAAGGAGAAAGACAAACACGGTATATACTCACTTATATAGACCTATAAGATATGATAAACATAATGAAATCTATACACCTAAAAAAGATAATCAAGAGAGCGGACATGGGGTATCATTATCAATCCTCGTTTTGAAAGACAGATGGGATGCACATTAAACATTGACAGGAGTCTACTGAGCGCATTTGAAAAACTCTAACTAGCAGTGTTTTCAAAGCAAAAACTCATGATCAAACCTTTGGCAGAGTACAGGGAATCATAAGAAAGAAGGGGAGTTAGTATGATGAGGAAAGGATAGGAGTTCCACAAGGACCAAACATATCTGGGCACAGGGTATTTTCTGAGACTGACATGCAACCAAGGACCATGTATGAATGTAACCTAGAACCTCTGCTCAGATGTAGCCTGTGGTAACTCAGTAACCAATTGGTTTCCCATAGTGAGGGAAACAAGGACTATTTCTAACAGGAACTCAATGACTGGCTCTTTGGCCTCCCCACCCCCCAAGGGAGGAGCAGTCCTGTTAGGCCACAGAGGAGAGCTTTGCAGCCAGTCCTGAAGATACCTGATAAAACAGGATCGGATGAATGGGAAGGAGGTTCCTCCTATCAGTGGACTTGGCAAGGGGCAAGATGACGGAGGGAGGGAGGGACTGGGTGGGAATGAGGGATCGGAATACGGCTGGGATACAGAGTTAATAAAATGTAACTGATAAGAAAAAAATAAAATTAAAAAAAATAAAAATAAAAAGAAAGTAAAAATACCATTGTAAACTTGATAATGTGGTTTATGCCCTTAATCACAGCAATTAGGGGTATAGGCTGGATAATCATTTTTAGGGCCAGTCTGAGCCAGAGTGAGCCCTAGAATAGCTTGGACTCTCATTATTTGTCTGGGACATGGCTGTAGGTTTCCAGACCAAGAACAGAGCAACCCCATAAGGAAAAGTTCCTTTTCTCTCAGGAATGGATAGAGTGCTTTATGGAGAGGCTTGTGCATTAAGGAAGGCTCTAGGTTTCACTGTGAAGGTGCAAATGAGTTTTCCACTGGGTGTTACAGTTAGCTCTTTTAAATGAGGTTGTCAGTATCTGATGATACCTAAGTGTTATAGCCCTTTGGCTAAGCCACTGTATTAAGGTCAGGGTGCAGGTGAAAGCTTATGCCTGGTCAGCTTGCAGCTGAAACATAGGACTGGTGAGGCTCAGGCCCACCAGCAAGCCAGAAGGCAGGTATGTCTGGTGAGGTGCAGGTCTTTGTGGTGATAGTGCAGGCTCCATCCAGTCTGGCTGGCAACCAAGCCCTAGGAGTTCAGAGGTGAATCTCCAGGGAGGAGGGGAGCCTTCCCTTCTCCAGCATAATTGATGGACCTTAGGTGTCATGGTGGAGAAGTGGAATGATAAAGAGATGTTTGTTTCTGAAAACAAGTACTTATAAAACTTGGGCAGTGAGGGGGAGGGTGAATGTATTTGATTTGCTGGGGCTAGAGGTACTAGGGATACCTGATTTACATGTAATGTTATAATACCTCATTTACATGCAGTAGCATGGTCCTATCACAAGAAGGAGTACATAGTAACTTAATTATCCTATGGGTGGGGGAGAGTCTCCACATACAATTAAAGGTCATTTGTGGAAAGCTAAGTTCTCATTAAGCACATGGTGGGTTATTTCCAGGTGCTTGCTGGTGCAAATTTCTTATCAGGAAAGGATTGGGCCTATAATATTCTTTGAGGGCTATATGATGCTCCTTACAGAATCTGGGGTTCCACAGGTCAGGTGAAGAGAGAACCCAGTGAGAAAGGGAGTCTGCTGTTATAGACCAAGCTCAGGGGCTATCCAGAAATGTCAGACTTTGACCTTAACAGCAGAGTCCCACACTGGACTATGCAGTGAAACATTCTTGCAAAGAAAACAAAACAAAACAAAAACAGCAAAGAACTCAAACCAAACCAAAATCCCTACAACACCTTTCTACTAGTGAATAGTTCAGAGATCCATCATCAACAAGGAGCCAGGTTCAGTGTCAACCCTGAAAAAAACATAATCACATACAAGTAAACAACTAGCTGTGTTTCTGTTATGATTCTACCAGTTTGTGTCCCTAATTCTTTGTATGAGACTTTGTGTGGCAACCTGAGCATACATGGTTTCCTAGACTTAAACTCTCCAATGAGATCAGGGCAAGCAGATGTTGTTTAGGTAGACTTTATGCTTTGAGAGATTCCTTTCCTTTCTCACAAGTGTGTGAACTGGTTCAGGCCGCAACCATTTCTTCATCCCTAACTTTGCTATTCTAACTCTTCATCGAAGTCATAGTAAATGACTGCTAAATATATGTTGAAAAACTCAATCATTACTTAATCTGACATACTTAAATTTAATTACTAAAGTTTCCTCTAAGAAAGGGTCATAAGATGTTAATTTTATTCAGTGAGAAGTAAGCAAATGCTGTGGCAATTGGATACGGGAATTATCCATGTATGTATAGACATTAGGATATATGGCTGTATTAAATACTGTATCTTTGAACACAAGGAGTTAAACGCTTTCCTAGGTGTTTATTATACTTCAGTATAGTCTATAGAAATCATGTGAACCCCAACTCTGTGTTACTGGTAAAATTTGTGGCATCCACTAATAGTCAGAACGTCTGTCAAAAGTCTTTCCTTTTCCTTCCACAGTGTTAGACACATAGCAGATGTTCAAGAAATATATGTTAAATAATATTCTGTATATAAAATATTTATATATGCATATATATGTGTGTTGTGTATGTGTGTGTGTTTGTGTACATTATCAATTATGTCATGTACTTTGTTTCTTTTCAAAGGCGGAAACTAACTAAACATAAAGAAATTAATAAACCCAGAGCCATAAACCTCCAAAATGAACAGAGTTCAGAATCAAACCTTAGTTGTTTATTTATTATTTTATTTTGCTTTTGGGTTTTTTGTTTGTTTGTTTGTTTGTTTTAGCCTTGGCTGACCTGGACTCACTTTGTAGACCAGGCTATACTCGAACTCACAACTATCTGCTTGCCTCTACCTCCCTGAGTTCTGGGATTAAAGGCAAGCTCCACTACACTGAAGTGGAAATTTCTGGTTTCCTTGAAGACTCAGTTTTGTCATGTGATATTTTGCTGGAGGTTGGCCCGGAGAGGGCACGTGATGGTTTCCTGTGAGCTCTCACGTGAAAGGAGTGTGGCTTTGGCCAGCTGAGAACGTCTGTGGGTGGGCTCTGAGGAGAGGACATATATGGAGGTCCACACAGAATGAGGCATTGCTTTTTGGATTGAGTTGCTGCTTTTCTCTTTGTGCTTTGACTCTTGACTTTGCAGAAAGAAACGTTCAAGAGAGCTTCTGGGGCAATCCAACCAAGTCTTGCTACTTTTGCTGACTTTGTGTGGCTGCTTGGTGTTGGTATTTGAATTGGCCTGTTGGTATCCTGATGGCTGAGTTTGGTAATATCCTAAATACCCATCCACCCTAATCAGCAGGAAATAGATAAAAGAGGTCTCTAGCCCTTTTCCATACTAATCTCCTACCCAAGGTCAGGGGATTGGAAGGGCGGTAAAAGTGTTTAAGAACCCTAAATAAAGTAGGTTTGGCGAAAAATCTAAGCCTATACAACCCTCAGCTACTTTGTTTATTTTTAATTGGGTTGTTTTATACTGTTGGGTGTTGGAGGCTGGTCTAATGATAACTACTGGTTCTGAAGATCTGGTTACTGCCCTCCAGATACACCCATTCCTGTTTGTGCAAACCTACCTGAGACATACCTGATTGGTTGATTAAACAGCTTATACCTGGGCAGGGAAGAATGGGGTAGGTGTGGCTTTGGAGGAGAGTGATGGGAAATGGACAGACAGGAGTAGATGAAGAAGGAGGACATTTCAATGGTTTAGCCTGGAGAAGAAATCATGCAGATCTGGAGGAAAGACTACAAAAATGGCATAAAAAGGCCCGGATGAAGAATACAAGCAAGTACCATGGGATTGTGTATGGGAGGTAGACAAAATGAGGAGGATTAAGAGGGATAGCATTGGATGGGGGCTGGGAGATGAATGTTGAGGATATTGAGACAGTGTAAGGAAAATATCTGCCAAGGTAAAGAAGGCAATTATAAATCTAATAGATGTCTGTTTCTTGTTATTTGTGATAGTGGGTTAAATAATACTGCTATGATAATCTTAGGGCTAATAATAAACATTTTATAGTGCAACAACCATTATTAATTTGCAACAACAGTTGGGTGTTCACACTTACTTATATACAGGCTATTATATTTCTAAGGTTTTATTTAATGTAAAGATTTTCTATTGCTGTGTGACAAATCACCATGAACTTACTAGCTTTAAGCACCCATCATATGTTTACTCAGATGAGTCCTATAGGCCAGAAGTTCAAAATCGTGAAACTATGTTTATTTGTTGAAGTCAAGGTGGTGGTTAGGCTGAGATCTTATGGGAAACCTCAGTGAGAAAAATGCTTCCAAAGTGATAATTGTTGGTGGTTGTAAAATTCAGTTTCTCGTGTTTATAGGACTTAGGTCTCCATATCCTTGTCAGCTGAGAACCACTCTTGCATCCTTTGCTATGTGAAACCTTTATTTGCAAATACCATTTTTTAAACACATTATTCTTTCTTACATGAAATTCTTTTGTCTTGAGATCATCAAAAATCAGTTAGTTTTGTACTATTCTCAAGTTAGAAAATACGAAATCATCTTAATTGCCCATCTATAGCTGACTGGATAATAAAGATGTGGCATATATACAGAATAGAATATTACCTAACCATAAAAAGAATAAAATCCTGTCATTGTAGCAAAATGGATGGAATAGCAAATATAATCTTAAGATGTACAATACAAATATAGGAAGAAAAAATAATATTCCTTTTCTTATGTAGATGAGAAACAAAGGTTATTATAAATGTATTAAAACAATAGACATACTGATGTTGATGGGAGAATACTCAGGAGGCTTCAACCCTACACAAAGAACTATAGATAGCTAAGCATGCTGGGACTATCATTCTTAAGTAACAGTACACCAATTGGTTCTTCCATGTCAACTATATATATTATGTATATGTATGTATGTATGTATATATATTATATATATATATATATATATACATACATAAATGTTTGTGTGTGTGTACGTGTATGTGTGTAACAAATAATGATAAAAAAGGGCCATGGATTTGAAAAAGCTCAAAGAAAGGTATATATGAGAGAGCTTGGAGGGGAGGAATAGAAGGTGGACATAATATAATTATAACATAAAAATAAAAGAAATAATAAAAATAGTAATGAAGAGAAACTAAGAAGTGTAATGAATAGGATGATAAAACATATATAGATAGAATAAGTCCTATTGTTTTACATAGCAGTGGGCTGAATATAGTCCATAATAGTTCACTAAATACTATCTTAATAGGTAAACTGGAGGAGGTCAGCTTTTTAAAAATTAATTAAGTAATTAATTTTACATAACAATCACAGCTTCTCACCCTTCCTTTTTTTCTAGTCCCTCCCTCTCCCCTCACCTCCCTGCCATTCTCCAGCCCTCCCTTTCTTTTCAGAAGAGGCTCAGAAATGCTTCCATGTATATAAACACATCTTGGCATATCAAGTTGTAGTAGGGCTAAGTGCATCTCATATTGTGGCTAGGCAAGGCAGCCTAGTAGGGTAAAGGAATTCCAAGGCAGGCAACTGAGTCAGATATAGCTGCTGATCCTGCTGTAGATGTAGCCTGTGGTAGCTCAGTAACCAATTGGTTTCCCATAGTGAGGGAAACAAGGACTATTTCTAACAGGAACTCAATGACTGGCTCTTTGGCCTCCCCACCCCCCAAGGGAGGAACAGTCCTGTTAGGCCACAGAGGAGAGCTTTGCAGCCAGTCCTGAAGATACCTGATGAAACAGGATCAAATGAATGGGGAGGAGGTCCCCCCTATCAGTGGACTTGACAAGGGGCACGGTGGAGAGGAGGGAGGGAGGGAGGGACTGGGAGGGAATGAGGGATCGGGACACGGCTGGGGTACAGAGTTAATAAAATGTAACTGATAAGAAAAAAATAAAATACAAAAAAAAAAAGAGTCCCACATGAAGACTGAGCTGCAGAACTGTTACATTTGTGCTGAAGGCCCAGGTCCTTCCCATGTATGTTCTCTGTTTGGTGGATCAGTTTCTGTGGGCCCTTTGTGCCCAAGTTACTTGGTTTTGTGTGTTTCCTGTGGTATCCTTGACCTCTATGGCTCCTTCAATCCTTCATGACCTTCTTCTATGGAATTCCCCAAGCTCCACCTACTTTATGGCTGTGGGTCACTTCATATGCTTCAGTCAGTTGCTTTGTGAAGCCTCTCAGATGACAGTGATACTAGGCACATGTCTTGCTCAGGATGACCTTTCCCAATTCTATCCATTTGCTTGCAAATGTCATGATGTCATTTTTTAAATAGCTGAGTATTCCATTGCATAAATGTACTACATTTTCTTTATTCTTTGGTTGAGGGAGTAATCTATGAAGAAGAAAATTGTCCTTGTGGTATGGCAGAGCCTAAATCTGATAGAAGAGAAAGTTGGGAATAACCTTGAACATATTGGCACAGGAGATAAGTTCCTGAACAGAACCTACCAACAGCTCAGACACTAAAATCAACAATTAATAAATGGGACCTAGTGAAACTGAAAAGCTTTTGTAAGGCAAAGGACACTCTCAACAGAAACAAAACAAAACAAAACAAAAGACTGTGTACAGAAAGGGAAAAGATCTTCACCAACCCTGTATCTGACAGAGGGCTAATATCCAGAATATATAAAGGACACAAGAAGTTAAACACCAACAAATCAAGTAACCCAATTAAAAAATGGGGTACAGAGCTAAACAGAGAATTCTCAACAGAGGAATCTCGAATGGCCTAGAAGCCTTGAATGCTCAACATCTTTAGTCATCAGGGAATTGCAAATCAAAGGATTCTGAGATTCCATCTTACACCGATGAGAATGGCTAAGATAAAATCTCAAGTGACAGCACATGCTGTCATTTGAGAAAGGGGAACACTTTTCCATTGCTAGATGGAGTGCAAACTTATACAACCACTTTGGAAATCAATCTGGCATTTTTTTTTCCAGAATATTCTGAATAGCTCTACCTCGAGACCTAGCTATATCACTCTTGCACTTAAACCCAAAAGTTGCTCCACTGTGAATCTTTTTCTAAACTTTCTTTTCTGTTGAGTTTGTTTGTTTGTTCATCTTTATGATGATACCAATGTGTGTCAGGTTGTGTTTAATCATCTTAAACTCATATAAGAAAAGTCCTTCAGCACATGATTTTTAAACTTGTTTTGGCCATTCTATGTTGTACTTCCACATGAATTTTTTACACCCCATTTATTTTGTTTGTGATAATTTTAAATTTGCAGATCAGATTGGAGACAACTTTCACTTTAGCATTCCTCAGTTTTTTGACCTATTAATACAGTTTATTTTTCCCCATTCATTGAGATCTTGATTTCTATTGCTATTTTTAATAATTTGAACCATATACATCTTAGGCTATCTTTTTATCTTTATTCACAAATATTTAATGTAATGATGGTTTTGTGCATGGTATTGTTTTTTGAAATTTCAGTTTTCTATTGTTGGTTGCTAGATATATAGTTATTTGATATGTTAGTATTAGTTTGCTCACTGTTGTTAAATATATTCAGTAATTATAGCAGTTCTTATGTAGACCTTGTAGAAATTTTCTATATAGACAATCATGAGACCCTCAAATAGAAACAGTTTTACTTATTCCATTCTAGCTAGAATGTCTTTTATATCTCCTTGCCTCATTATACGAAACAAATCTTCAGGAAAATGTCGAATGGAAATAAAAAGATTCTTTCTTGATTCTTTTTAAAAATTTATATTTTAATATCTTTATTATTATTTTAGAATTTATTCACTTTGTATCCTAATTGTAGTCCCCTCCCTCATGTCCTCCTGGTTCCACCCTTCCTCCTTCTTTTCCTCATCCCCCTCTACTCTACTGAAAAGAGGCAGTCTTTCTTCCCTACTGTCTGACCCTAGCCTATCAAATCTCCTCAGGACTGCCTGGATCTTCTTCCTCTGTGGCCTAGTATGGCCACCCTGCTAGGGGGAAGTGATCAAAGTGCAAGCAACAGAGTTCATGTCAGTGACTGCCCCTGCTCTCCTTATTAGGTGACTCATTTGAAGACTGAACTGCCTGTGGGCTACATCTGAGCAGGGGGTCTAGGTCCTTGCCATGCATGTTCCTTGGTTGTTGCATCAGTCTCTGCAAGTCCCCCTGAGCACAGATTTTTTTTTGGCTTTGTTGGTCTCCTTGTGGAACCCCTGTCTCCTCTGAGTTCTTCTATCCCCCCTTCTTCCATAAAACTCCCTGAACTCTGGCCAAAGTTTGGCTGTAAGTCTCTGCATCTGCTTCAATCCCCTGCTGGGTGGAGCCTTTCAGAGGACATCTGTGGTAGGCTCCTGTCCTGTTCCCTTTTTTCCACTGCTTCTGGAATTGATCCTGTTTGCCCTTCTGAATGAATATTAAGCATATTCCCTAGGTTCCTTCTTGCTGTTTAGCTTCTTTAGGTCTGTAGATTTTAGTGTGTTTATCTTATAATATATGGCTAATATCTGCTTATAAGTGAGTATTTACCATGCGTATCTTACTGCTTCTGGGTTACCTCATTCAGGATGATCTTTTCTAGTCCCATCCTTTTGTTCCATTGCTGGTGGGAGTGCAAACTTGTGAAACCTCTCAGGAATCAATCTGCTGCTTTCTCAGAAAATTGGGAATAGCCCTACCTCAAGATCCAGCTATGCCACTCCTGGGCATATACCCAAAAGATGCTATACCAAATAACAAGGACATTTGCTCAGCTATGTTCATAGCAGCTTTATTTGTAATAGCCAGAATCTTGAAACAACCTAGATGTCCCTCAGTTAAAGAATGGATACAGAAATTGTGGTATGTTTACACAATGACTACTACTCAGCTATTAAAAAGAAGAAAATCATGAAATTTGTAGGCAAATTGATAGAACAAGAAAAGAATATCTTGATTCTAAGTTCAAAGAGAGAGATTTAGGTTTTTAACATTAATTATATATATTAAATGTAGATTTTCCTTCATATATGTACCTCATTATATAAAGGAAATTTTTTATTCTTACTACAACGAATGCTAAAAAATTAGGATTAGATGTTACATTTCCTCTAGTTTCTTTTATATTTCTACGGAAGTCATCATGATTTAAAGATGTTCTGTCAATGTGGTGCAGTACATTGATAAAAATATTTATAAAAAAATATGTATAATAGTAAATATTTTAAAAAATCTTTGCATATACCTCATTTGATCATGATACATCAAATTTTTATGTTGCTGAATTCTATTTGCTAAAATTTTTGTTAGAGTTTTGCATCTAGGTTCAGGAAGAACACTCATCTTTGATTTGTTTCTTTGGATAGATTTGTATGGCTTTGGTATCAGAACAATGATGACCTCTCAGAATGAGATGGACAATATTCCTTCTTCATCGTACTATGCAAGACTTCTGATAAAATCATTGTTATTTCCATCTTAAATGGTAGAAGTCATAGTGATGCCGTTGTCTGTGCTTTCCTGCCTTTCTGGGTCCTGGAGACCATCAGGATTCCAAGGACATGGTTATGAGATTCTCAGTACATTCTGCCTTAAATCTCCTACACACTGCCCTACCTACTGCTCTTTCATACTCTGGGGACTGTGACGCTTTCTTGATGGAAAAATACCTGAAGCTCAGTTGTTCCTATACCAAAACATCCTGCACAGATTCCCCTGCTGGCCTAGAATTTTCCTGGCATAGCCACACAGCAATGGAGTGAAGGCTACTGTAGCTAATGCCAGCTTCTCAGACTTGAATTTTTCACAAAGTTCCTCTATGTATTAAGTCTTTAGACTTAACACATGTCATAACAATCATGGTACCTGCCTTATAGGACTGCAATGAAATGTATTAATCATGGTATATACCATATATTGACTGGGTTCTCTACAAACATTGGCTCTTAGATTGAAAAACTTCCTCCAATACATGTAAAGCCCAGTTGGGTTTGTCTTATCTTTTTTCTTTTGAGTTTGATGACCAAATCCACCTACTTTGACTATGAATACACCCATCCCTTTGTTTCTTACTCAAAAGACTGGTATAGGAGCAGTAAAAAGAGTATACCATAGCCTTTGCTTGTTTGTGGTGAAACTGTGCTTCAGAGTCAGTTAAATTTCCTTCTCAGTTTGGGAAAGAAGAGCCTGATCTACCTTAAAATTGCAATGACTTCTAAAGAAGAATAACAAAGGATGTTCTCAATAATTTTCCAATAGAAGTGTCTGGATTTCATTAATATGTCAGAGAGAGGGGTAAACCCATACTTTTCTTATTGGATTTTAGACAGAAACTCTTCTGGTTACTAAGTCAGTTAAGATGAAAATAACGTTGAAGATAAGTGCAGGAAAAACCTAATGAAAAGAGCTTGCTTATGAAATAGGCCAAAAGTTCGTTAAATATGAAACCAAATGGCTCAGAAACCTGCTGAGAGTCCAGGTTTTTAGATTCCCCTGGAATGTTCCAGGACTCCAGGAAAGTGATATGGCAGAAACCCAGGCCACTGAGAGTCTTATCTAATCTGTTCTCTGGAAGTCCTTTTGCCTAGGCAGAGATGGCCCAGCATAGAGACTCACACTGATAGGATGAGTCAAGGACTCCAAATAGCTTCTGTTTTAATCTTTGAGCCATTGGCTGAAACTCTCACTATTAATTATTTATCAGGGAGCTTTAAGGAGACATGTTTATATTAGCCTAAAAGTGTATTTTTTGAATAAGGGATAACATATAAATAAAGATTGTTTAGTGACTAACTCGTTATTTCCCATTGACTCATCTACTTCAGAGAATGGGAGCCTCTGACACTCTGCCTTGAACAAGATCTGAGATGGGTAAGGGTGGTTGTGAGAAAGGTACAAAATGAAGGGTGATGGAAAAGGATCAGATGGAGACAGTTTTGACAACGTGAGCCTAGAAAATGGAAATCCATTTTAGCATCTGATGAGCAGAAGATAATTAGAGAACTTAAATCTGCTAGAGGGAGAAAAGGAAAAAAAAATTATGCAACACCTTTCAAAGCCAAATTGAAATAATTTTTGGATTTTTCACAGTTTTAGATGAGCTGTAGCATGGCTAGGTTTTCGTTGGTAATGAGCCCAGAAAGAAGAGTCTATCAGTGAACAGAGCTGTCCATGAAGCATGCAGGGATTATGAGAAATATTTGGGATAGCCTGCCTATATCACTCAGTCAAGCGCCAGATAGAACGAAATGAATGCTCTCTTCTACCCAGGTGTCTTGCCTTCATAGTTTTACTCAGCAACTGCCTCTTCCCTGACACCTTTTTCATTTTCATCAGTGGATAAGACCATACCCTTTCCCTGTGAACAGGTGTAGAAGATTATCTACTTTTAGAGAATATTTTCATGGATTAGTATTCTGTCTGAACTGGAAAAAATTTCCCTGGAAAACAGGGCCCAATGTTCATTCATGTTTCTAGCTCCATGACATTTGCCACAGAATCTGCTCATAGCCAACACTAAAAATCTTGTCTGGGTGAACTTGCAACTTCACTTTTGGCAGTGGAAAAATACACCTAAGATATTTTTTTCTAATTTTTCTTTAATATAAACTGTATACATGGTAAATTATCACATTGTTATTGTAAAATTTCAAATGATTCAAAGACTGTTGACCACTGCCCTCATTGCAGTCTTCTTTTGAGACACATGTTCAGTTTACAATTATGTAGGTATATTTTAAACATTTTTGAATGTGTAATAAAGATTTTTATATTTGTGTATATTCCTACAAATGGGAACCATGGCTACTATCCCAGGAAATTTAATAACATCCATCCATTGAAGATCTTTCCAAGTTAACATTTCTAATTTGTTTCATTCCTTTAAACTGATTCATTGTGCTGTATAGCTTGGAAACATTAATGAATGGTGTACTTCTAATTTTAGTGAATGGTTTTGAGTAATGAAAAACCTTAACACATACTTTTTTTGGACACATGTTTCTCTGAAGGCAACATCAAGTGGAGTTGCTAGGTCTTAGGCTTTGAACTTAAAATATTGGTGATGATTTTACACATGAATCATGTAGACCTTTTTACTACATGTAGAAGCAGGTCAGAGTGTATCTTCTTAACATATGTTGCTTGTATCATCAACAATTACTTGTCAATGATGAGAATAATGATGACAAAAAAATTCTTGTCAGTGATGAGATAATATATACATATACAAGTCATTTTCTGGCTTTTATGGCTATGACGTGGAGATTGCTGAACAAAGACATTTTGCTGCTACTGGTGCAGCTTTCTACTGAATTTCAGAGCAGGTCTTGGGGTGATAAGGCAACATAGAGGGTAGGCTAGTAACACGTAAGATAGGGATACTATCTAAGGCATCTTCTTGTGGTCTTTTTCTGGAAGAAGCATATTGTTCTGTTTTGTGCTTCAGAAAGGCAACTGATAAACAAATGTTTATATTGACATTAGTAAGTAATGAATTAGCAGGGTTAGGGACAAATTCCTCTACATTTAGTGAGGAAAAGGCCAGTCTTGGTATTAGTGGAATGGTTCTGACTAATGAACATAAAATGATAGTTTAAAAATAAGTGTATGTCAGCACCCATTGTAGCTCAGTGGTGGGGACAGATGCATGAAACTTCCAGCACTGCAAACAAACTAACCAAAGCAGTTATAACCAGTGATTATGATAGCAACAAAACCAAAATACCAACTTTGTGGAAAATAAATATAGTTCAACTAAATTTCAGCTCATCCCTGAAATTATGTACCTACAAGCAACATTAAATGCACTTAGCAGGTTGTATTTATATACTTACATATTTATATGTATGTAATAAGGACAATTAAAGAAAAAGAAGCCATGAACTTGGAAGAGGAGATATTGGAAGGGTTAGAATGAATAAAGGAAAAGGGAATCATATAGTTGCATTTTAATTAAAAACAAATAAACAAAAATATTGTTAAATTTTGAATGAATTTTGTATATGTGGATATGCAGTGATTTTTAGATGACAGCAATGATTTATTTATGTTATTTTGTGTGGTATCATTGTGGATGTGCAATAAAAAACGTCTACATGATTTATTGGTGCATAGCATGGAGGGGCTTACAGATATAGTTTGATTTGTTTTGAAGTACGATAGAAATTTAAAAAACAGGGTAAGTGAAGCAATATGATATGATATTTGGTTACATATTTTAAGGAATAGCGCTGTATGAGGTTCATTATAGCATTCTACCTACATTTCTGTATATTTGAAATGTTCCTCATGCATATATATATATATATATATATATATATATATATATATATATATATATATGAAAGCAATATAGCACTTGCTTATAATTGTAGCACTTGGGAGGTTGAGGCAGAGGCAGAAGGATCATAAATTTGAGGCCGGCAATATCCTGTCTCAGAAGCAACAAAACAAACAACCTAAAAAGAAAAAAAATCCAGAAAACAACAACAGTAAAATAAATCACTTGGGGGCTAGAGAGATGGCTTAGTAGGTAAGAATGCTTTCTGTTTTTTCAGAGGACTTCAGCACCCAGAACCCATGCTTAGCATTCACAGCTGCCAGAATTTCAGGTGGAGGGTATCTAGCACTTCCAGTTTGAGTGGACATCTACATACATTCCCCCACGCACACAGAGATACATGCACACACATAAACTAAGCTTAAAAAGATTCATTTTTAAAATTCTGTCTCACACACATGCTTTCACACATGTGTGCGTTTAAAAATAAATTTAAAATATTCATTTGTAAAGATCCTTCCTTAATCTCTAGGCTGTCTTTTTGTTCTGATGACAGTGACCTTTGCTTTACAGAAGCTTTTCAGTTTCATGAGGTCCCATTTATTGATTGTTGCTCTTAGAGCCTGTGCTGTTGGTGTTCTGTTCAGGAAGTTGTCTCCTGTGCCAATGAGTTCAAGGGTATTCCCCACTTTTTCTTCTAACCGATTTAATATGTCTGGTTTTATGTTGAAGTCTTTGATCCACTTGGATTTTAGGTTTGTGCAGGGTGATAAGTATGGATCTATTTGCATTTTTCTACATGTAGACATCCATTTAGACCAGCACCATTTCTTGAGAAAGGGGAACCCTCCTCCATTGCTGGTGAGAATGTAAACTTGTACAACCACTTTGGAAAGCAATCTGATGCTTTCTCAGACAATTAGGAATAGTGCTTCCTCAAGATCCGCTGTACCACTCCTAGTCATATATCCAAAGTATGCTCAAGTACACAACAAGGGCATTTGCTCAACCATGTTCATAGCAGCTTTGTTCGTAATAGCCAGAACCTGGAAACAACCCAGACGTTGCTCAATGGAGGAATGGGTACAGAAATTGTGGTGCTTTTACACAATGGAATACTACTCAGCAAATAAAAACAAGGAAATCATAAAATTTACATGCAAATGGTGGGATCTAGAAAAGATCATCCTGAGTGAGGTATCCCAGAAGCAGAAAGACAAACAGGGAATATACTAACTTATAAGAGTTGACCTATAAGATACTTGACCTATAAGAGGATAAACATACTAAAATCTGCACACCTAAAGAAGCTAAACAAGAAGGAGGACCTGGGGTAAGATGATCAATCCTCACTTAGAAAGACAAATGGGATGGACAATGAAAGTAGGAGAAAACAAGGAACAGGACAGGAGCCTACCATAGAGGGCCTCTGAAAGACTCTACCTAGCAGTGTATCACAGCAGATGCAGAGACTCTTAACAAACCTTTGGCAGAGTGCAGGGAATCATATGAAAGAAGAGGGGTGTTAGAAAGATCTGGAGAGGACAGGAGTTCCATAAGGACTATATCCAGACACAGGGGTCTTTTCTGAGATTGATTCTCCAACCAAGGACCATGTGTGGATATAACGTAGAACCCCTGCTTAGACATAGCCCATGGCAGCTCAGTATCCAAATGGGTTTCCTAGTAAGGGGAACAGGGACTCTTTCTGAAATGAATGCAGTGGCTGGCTCTTTGACGCCGCCCACCCCCGAGGAAGGAGCAGTCTTGCTAGGCCACAGAGGAGGACATTGCAGCCAGTCCTGATGAGACCTGGTAAGCTAGGGTCAGATGGAAGGGGAGGAAGACCTCCTCTATCAGTGGACTTAGAGAGGGGCAGGGAGGAGATAATGGAGGGAGGATGGGATTGGGAGAGAATGAGGGAGCAGGCTACAGCTGGGATAGAAAGTAAATAAACCATAATTAATATAAAAAATAAGAATTTAATTAAATAAAGATTCATTTGGAAAAACACTCAGATAACTTATCAAAGAGACTATATTTCGTCTCTTAGCATAAATTACATATATATTTATATGTAGACAAATAAGATTTAATTCATTCTTGTCAATGTCTGGTGATGAGCCAGACAATATTTGAAGGTGGCATCAGTATTCCCCAGCAACCCAGATATATTTGTATCTTTATGCAAAAGAAAATCTGATAATTTATTTGCCTTTTGAGGTAGAGTTTTGCTTTGCATCCTTGGCTAGCCTGGACCTTTATATGTAAGCCAGAATGGTCAGGAAGCTGCAGTGATTCTTCTGCTTCTCTTTCCTAAATATTGGTGTTCCAGCAATGTAACATCATGTATAGCAAAAAATTCTGAATTCTCATAACACATATCATTAAGGTTCTTAAAAAAAAAAACACTGATTCTTTAACAACACAGCCAGATTCCCTTTGTTCTTTGGTATATAATATGTGGCCAGTACATATGTAACATGTGTGTATAGCAAAGAGTAAAAAACAAAGTAAAATACAATGATTGCTTTAGTCCCAACTTAAGGAAATCAAATTCATCAGACAATTCTGTTATTTTCTGAGCGCTTCTGCTTCCTACCTCCAAAGAGCAACTGCTAACCTGAAATTCAGATAAATTACCCTCATGCGTTTATTTCCTTTATATATATATATATATATATATATATATACATTTAAGTATGTTTTATTTTAAAAAATTGCACAGGTCAAAGTGCATTATATCTTTGATTTTGAAATATTTTGTGTTTTGGGGATTCATTTATATATTGTTGGCCGTTTGTTGTAACTAGTGTATGCTATTCAACTGATTATCTACAAGAGAATTTACTGTTCTTTTACCTTGCTATTTATCCAAGACAGTTATTTTGTTTAGGTGCATGTGTCTCTGCATATGCATGTTTGTGCATGCCTGTGTGCATACATGTAGAGGCCCCAAGACAATCTTAGAGTTCATTATTCAGGTGACATCTGCTTTTTGTGAGGCAGAGTCTCTCACTGCCCTTAAGCTTACCAAGTAGATTAGGCTGCCTGGCCAGTGAGCCCCAAGTGTCCGTTCAACTGTCTCCATATTACCAGTTCTGAGATTATAAGCATGCACTACCATATTCAGTTTTTAAAATTTTTATATGGATTTTGAAACTTGAACTCAGGTTTCTATGCTTGCCATTTACAATCAAATTGTCTCAACAGTGCCCAGTTTTGTTTTGATGAAAAAAATTGCTGGTGCTATAGACATTTTTACACATTTATTCCATTGCATATGTTCGAGTCTCTCTCTCTCTCTGTATATATATATATATATATATATATATATATATATATATATATATATATATATATGTAGTTGTATGTATGATGATAAAAGCCCCTGTGATATTAGGCATTTGAATACATGGTCCTAGCTGGTGACCCATTTGAATAAGTTTAGCTGGTGTGGCATTGCTGGAGGAACTATATCACTGGGGGCTATATTTGAGAGTTTGAAGACTCATACCATTTCTAGCTTATTTTCTCTGCTTCTTGCCTGTGGTTCAAGATGTGTTCTCTCAGCTTGCTGCTCCAGCTGCCATGCCTGCCACTCTTTGGTCATGACTGCGTTTTACCCCAACAAATAAAAATATTTCTTCAAGAAATTATCTTGGTTATGCTGTTTTATCAGAGAAACAAAAAAGTAACTGATGCAGTTATGACTCACACATGCACGTGTGCACATACACACATAGACACACATACATGGAACTGATACAAACACACACACACCCACACAATTTCGTTAGCTTTCTTAAAAAGTTTGATATTTACTTTTACCACTATACTGGATGATTCTCCCAATCAGGAAGGCTTTTACATTACATATTGTTCTTTCAATATGATGGATAGATTACATAAATCTCAACCTGAATTGTAGAGGCAGTTTAATATTATGTAATTTTAATCCAGCAACATGGCTGCTCTGATCACATCCAAAAACCTTTTACATCTGTGTGATCCCTCCGGAACGGAGACAGGCCACAAAACTTTAATCCCTCTGACTGGAATACAGACATGCTCATAACATACAACTTTAATCCAAACAATGACATCTGCTGAGGGGTAGACAAAGTGATGAACCAGAGAAAGATTTGGCAGAGTGTGTTAGAGATAGGATATGATTAATTCTCACAAGAATAGACAGGAAAGAGTCAACTTGAGACCAGAGCAGAGAGGAAGCTTTGAATCAGTTCAGTTGAACAATCTGTTCAGTTGAGCTTAGTCAGTTGGGAATCAGTGCAGTGGAGTTAAGTTTGTTCATGAGTTCATGCAGTTCAGTGTAGGTCGGCAGAGGAAGTTGAATCTAGATAATGAGAAAGAGCCAGAAGACTAGAACAGATTGCGAGAGTTATTTTGAGGCCAAGCAGAGAGATTCTTTGAGAAGCCAAGAGAAGCCAGATTGAATTAGCATGGAGAGGAGTTTGAGCCATAACTGCTGAGTTGAGCCAGCCAGCCAGAGTTCAAAAAGGACTAGAAAGGGTGTTCTTATTTAGCAGTTAACCTCTGAGAAGACAATCACAATCTGGTAAATAAAAGTTGCTTTTACAGTTAAGGGGTATAAATTCTCAGGGGAATAACTTCTTTGTTTAAAGATGTATTTATTTATTATTTATTCTGCCTACATGCCAGAAGAGGACACTGGATTTCATTATACATGCTTGTGAGCCACCAAGTGGCTGGTGGGAATCGAACTCAGAACCTCTGGAAGAGCAACCAGTGCTCTTATCCTCTGAGCCATCTCTCCAGCCCTGGGGAATATATTCTTTTTTTTTTTTTTTACTTTTTTAATTTTTATTATTAGTTACATTTTTTTCACTTTTTTAAATTTTATATTTATTTTTAGTTACAATTTGTTAACTCTGTGTCCCAGCTGTATCCTGCTCCCTCATTCCCTCCCCCTCCCCAACTCCCTCCCTGGTCTCCTCCCTGCCCCTTTCCAAGTCCACTGATAGGGGAGGACCTCCTCCCCTTTCATTTGACCCTGTTTTATCAGGTATCTTCAAGGCTGGCTGCAAAGTCCTCCTCTGTGGCCTAACAGGACTGCTCCTCCCCTGGGGGGGGGGAGGAAAAGAGCCTGCCCTTGAGATCCTGTTAGAAATAGTCCTTGTTCCCCTTGCTTTGGAAAACTACTTGGTTACTGAGCTACCACGGGCCACATCCCAGCAGAAGTTCTATGTTATATCCATAGATGGTCCTTGGTTGAGTGTCAGTCTCAGAAAAGGCCCTGTGCCCGGATATATTCGGTACTTGTAGAGCTCCTATCCTTTCCATTTCATACTAACTCCCCTTCTTTCATATGATTCCCTGCACTCTGCAATGGTTTGGTTATGAGTCTTAGTGTCTGCTTTGAAACACTGCTAGGTAGAGTCTTTCAGATGCTTTTTGCGGTAGACTCCTGTCATACATTCAATGCACATCCCATTTGTCTTTCTAAATGAGGATTGATCATCTTCACCCATGTCCACTTACTTGATTATCTTCTTTAGGTGTGTAGATTTCATTATGTTTATCATATCTTGTAAGTCTATATAAGTGAGTATATACCAAGTTTGTCTTTCTCCTTCTAGGATACTTCACTCAGAATGATCTTTTCTAGATCCCACCATTTGCCAGCAAATTTCATGATTTCCTCCCTTTTGATTGCTGAGTAGTATTCCATTGTTTAAAAACACCACAATTTCTGTATCCATTCCTCTGTTGATGGACATCTGGGTTGTTTCCAAGTTCTGGCTATTACAAATAAAGCTGCTACAAACATGGTTGAACAAATGTCCTTGTTGTGTACTTGAGCAAATTTTGGGTATATACCTAGGAGTGGTATAGCTGGGTCTTGAGGTAGCACTACTCCTAATTGTCTGAGAAAGCACCAGATTGACTTCCAGAGTGGTTGTACCAGTTTACATTCCCACCAGCAATGGAGGAGGGTTCCTTTTTCTCCACAACCTCTCCAGCATGTGTTGTCACTTGAGTTTTTCATCTTGGCCATTCTGATGTGTGTAAGGTGAAATCTCAGGGTTGTTTTGATTTGCATTTTCCTAATGGCTAATGAGGTTGAGCATTTCTTTAAGTGTTTCTCTGCCATTCGATGTTCCTCTTTCGAGAATTCTCTGTTTAGCTCCATTCCCCATTTTTTAATGGGATTACTTGGTTTGTTGCTTTTCTGCTTCTTTAGTTCTTTATATATACTGGATATTAACCCTCTGTCAGATAAAGGGTTGGTGAAGATTCTTTCCCAATCTGTAGGCAGTCTTTTTGTTTTGATGATGGTGTCTTTTGCTTTACAGAAGCTTTTCAGTTTCATGAGGTCCCATTTATTGATTGTTGCTCTTAGAGCCTGTGCTGTTGGTGTTCTGTTCAGGAAGTTGTCTCTTGTGCCAATGAGTTCTAGGCTGTTCCCCACTTTTTTTTTCCAACTGATTTAGAGTATCTGGTTTTATGCTGAGGTCCTTGATCCACTTTGACTTTAGTTTTGTGCAGGGTGATAAATATGGATCTATTTTCATTTTTCTGCATGTAGACATCCAGTTGGACCAGCACCATTTGTTGAATATACTGTCTTTTTTCCATTGAATGGATTTGGCTTCTTTGTCAAATACCGAGTATTCATAGGTGTGTGGGTTAATTTCTGGGTCTTCTATGCGGTTCCATTGATCCTCCTTTCTGTTTCTATGCCAATACCATGCAGTTTTTATTACTGTTGCCCTGTAGTACAGCTTGAGATCGGGGATGGAGATACCTCCAGATGATCTGTTGTTGTACAAGATCGTTTTGGAGATTCTGGGTTTTTTGTTTCTCCATATGAAGCTGAGAATCTTTTTTTCAAGGTCTGTAAAGAATTGAGTTGGTATTTTGATGGGTATTGCATTGAATCTGTAGATTGCTTTTGGCAGGATGGCCATTTTCACAATGTTAATCCTACCAATCCATGAGCATGGGAGATCTTTCCATCTTCTGAGATATTCCTCGATTTCTTTCTTCAGAGATTTGAAGTTTTTCTCAAACAGGTCTTTCACTTCCTTGGTTAGAGTCACACCAAGGTACTTTATGTTATTAGTGGCTATTGTGAAGGGTGTTGTTTCCCTAATTTCTTTCTCAGCCTTTTTGTCTTTGGTGTACAGGAGGGCTTCTGATTTTTTTGAGTTGATTTTGTATCCTGCCACTTTGCTGAAGGTGTTTATCAGCTGAAGGAGTTCTCTGGTTGAATTTTTGGGGTCGCTCATATACACTATCTTATCATCTGCAAATAGTGACACTTTGACCTCTTCCTTTCTGATTTGTATCCCCTTGATATCCTTTAGTTGTCTTATTGCTCTGGCTTGGACTTCAAGTACTATGTTGAAGAGATATGGAGACAGTGGGCAGCCTTGTCTTGTCCCTGATCTCAGTGGGATTGATTTAAGTTTCTCTCCATTGAGTTTGATGTTGGCTGTAGGCTTGCTGTATATTGCCTTTACTATCTTTAGGTATGTGCCTTGTATCCCTGATCTCTCCAAGACTTTAAACATGAATGGGTGTTGGATTTTGTCAAATGCTTTTTCGGCGTCCAAGGAGATGATCATGTGGTTTTTTTTCCTTCAGTTTGTTTATGTGGTGGATTACATTGATGGATTTCCGTATATTGAACCACCCTTGCATGCCTGGGATGAAGCCTACTTGGTCATGGTGGATGATATCTTTGATGTGTTCTTGGATTCGGTTTGCAAGTATTTTATTGAGTATTTTTGCATCAATGTTCATAAGAGAGATAGGTCTGAAGTTCTCTTTTTTTGTTGGGTCTTTGTGTGGTTTAGGTATCAAGGTGACTGTGGCTTCATAGAATGAGTTTGGTAGTGTTCCTTTTGTTTCTATTTTTTGGAAGAGTTTGAGGAGAATTGGTGTTAGCACTTCTTTGAAGGTCTTGTAGAATTCTGCGTTGAAGCCATCTGATCCAGGGCTTTTTTTGGAGGGGAGACTGTTAATGACTGCTTCAATTTCCTTGGGAGATATAGGGCTATTCAGTCTTTCTACCTGATCTTGGCTTAATTTTGGTAGATGGAATCTGTCAAGAAAATTATCCATTTCATTTTGATTTTCAAGTTTTGTGCCATATAGGTTTCTGTAGTATGACCTAATAATTGTTTGGATTTCCACAGTATCTGTAGTTATGTCCCCATTTTCATTTCTGATTTTGCTGATTTGGATAGTTTCTCTCTGCTTTTTATTTAGTTTGGCTAGGGGTTTGTCTATCTTGTTGATTTTCTCAAAGAACCAGCTTTTTGTTTCATTGATTCTTTGGATAGTTTTATTTGTTTCTAATTGATTGATTTCAGCCCTGAGTTTGATTATTTCCAGCCGTCTGCTCCTCTTGGGTGTATTTGCTTCTTTTTTTTCTAGGGTTTTCAGTTGGGCCATTAAGTTGTTTGTATGTGATGTTACGAATTTCTTCTTGCAGGCATTTAGTGCTATAAATTTTCCTCTGAGCACTGCTTTCAACGTGTCCCATAAATTTGGGTATGTTGTGCCTTCATTTTCATTGAATTCTAGGAAGTCTTTAATTTCTTTCTTTATTTCTTCCTTGACCCAGCTGTCATTGAGTAGTAAGTTGTTCAGTTTACATGTGCGTGTCGTTTTTTTGTTGTTTCTGTTGTTGTTGATGTCCAGCTTTAGTCCATGGTGGTCGAATAGTATACAAAGGATTATTTCAATCCTTTTGTATCTGTTGAGGCTTGCTTTGTGACCCACTATATGGTCTACTTTGGAGAAGGTTCCATGTGGTGCTGAAAAGAAGGCGTACTCTTTTGAGTTTGGGTGAAAAGATCTGTAGATGTATATTAGGTCCATTTGATTTAGGGATTCTGTGAGTGCTTTTATTTCCCTATTTGGTGTCTGTCTGTTTGATCTGTCCCTTGATGAGAGTGGGGTGTTGAAGTCTCCCACTATTAAGGTATTAGGATCAATGTATGATTTAAGCTTTAATAAAGTTTCATTTATGAATGTAGGTGCTCTTGTATTTGGGGCATAGATATTCAAGATTGTGATGTCCTCTTGGTGGATTTTTCCTTTGATGAGAATATAGTGGCCCTCCTTATTTTTTTGATTAACTTTGGATGGAAGTCTATTTTATTAGATATTAGGATGGCTACTCCAGCTTGTTTTCTGGAACCATTTGCTTGAAAAACATTTTTCCAGCCCTTTACTTTGAGGTGGTGTTTATCTTTGTTGCATAGGTGTGTTTCTTAGATGCAACAGAATGTTGGATCCTGTTTCCGCAACCATTCTGTTAGTCTGTGTCTTTTTATTGAGGAGTTTAGTCCATTGATATTGATAGATAGTAGTGACCAATGCATGTAAGTTCCTTTTGTAATGGAGTCGGTGATCTTACCCTGTTTCATTGCTTTTTTTCCTTTCGTTTTTGTTGGGATATTATCTGTATGCCCTGTTTTCTTGGGTGAAGTTGTTTTCGTTAGATTGGAGTTTTCCTTCTAGTATCTTCTGTAGGGTTAGTTTGCTGTGTAGATATTTAGTTTTGTCATGGAATATTTTGTTTTCTCCATCTATGTTGATTGAAAGCTTTGCAGTGTATAGTAGTCTGGGTTGACATTTGTGATCTCTTAGAGTCTCCATGATATTTGCCCAGGCCCTTCTGGTTTTCATAGTTTCTGATGAGAAGTCCGGTGTGATTCTGATAGGTCTACCTTCATATGTTACTTGGCCTTTTTCCCTGGCTGCTTTTAATATCTTTTCTTTGTTCTGTAGATTTAGTGTTTTGACTATGATGTGACGTGATGTGTTTCTTTTCTCGTCTAGTCTATTTGGAGTTCTGTAGGCTTCTTGTATATTTATAAACATCTCTTTCTTTAAGTTGGGAAAATTTTCTTCTATGATTTTCTTGAAAATATTTTCTGGACCTTGGAGCCTGGAGTCTTCTTTTTCATCAATTCCAATTATTCTTAGATTTTGTCTTTTCATAGCGTCCTTGATTTCTTGAATATTTTGTGATTGGAACTTTTCTGATTTTACTTTTTCTTTGAGAGAAGTATCAATTTCTGCAAGTGTGTCTTCAGCTCCAGAGATTCTCTCTTCCATCTCTTGTATTCTGTTGGTGATGCTTACTTTTGTGGTTCCTGATCTTTTCTCCAAGTTCTCCAGCTCAAGGGATTTCTTGTTTTGTGTTTTCTTTATTGATTCTAATTCTGTTTTCATGCCTTGCACCATTTCTTTCATCTGTTTGAATTTGGATTCCTGTCTCTCTACGATGGTCTCTATTTCCTTGTTCATTTCCTTTTTATATGCCACTAATTTTATCTCTACTTGTGCCTCTATTTGTTTGGCTATGTTTGCCTGTGTTTCTTTAAGGCTGTTGTCTATTTCTTCCTTCTTTACCTCCAATTGACTGGCCAACTCTTTGAAAGATTTGTTCATTTCCTCCTTATGAGCCTCAAATAATTGGGTAAGCATGGCTTTAAGGTCATTTTCCTGTGCTTCTGATGAATTGGAATAGCCATCTATTTTGGGGTTTCCTGGTGAAGTCATGATGTCCTGATTTATGTTGGAAGTGTTCTTTTGCCTACCCCTGGCCATTGGCTTATCTGAAACCTTCCCTGTTTGTTTTTGGATTCTGCAAATCAGACTGGTACTGTCTCTCTCTGGCATCTGGAGAGTTCTTCAGCAAGCTGAGAGAGGTCCCGTGTCCTCAGCGTGGGCTGAGGACTAGCTGTACCTGTGGGAGAAAAGTACGCAGGCGCAGACGGGGCAAATGCAAGTGTGTGTGTGTGTGTGTGTGTGTGTGTAGGTGTGTGTGGACGTGTATCTCAAGGGACAGAGTGATGGCTAATGTTGAACCCTTGAGTGTGTGGGAGAGGCTCTGTACTGTGTATGTCGCAGGCGCTAGTGATGATCGCAGTGCAATTTCTGGCATTAACTGCCTTAACTCCTCAATTTAGACCCACAGAGCAGGAACTTCAATGTCCCAAGTGCCCCTCTGTTTCCCAAAGTGGGTATATGGGTGGGAGGGGGTTTGATGCCTGGCTTCTGTTTTAGAAGGACCCAGGATCTGGGGATTTGCAGATTCTCAAGGGTTCACTCACTTACAGGCAGGTGACTTGGCAGAGATCAGGGTATCTGGGGTCTCTGCTCTCTGGTTTGGCCCTGCTTCTTTGATGTGCTTCGCCAGCTCCGTGCTGCTGTCACTGCCAAGTTATGAGGTCTTGCTGCAGCTGGAGATTTCAAGGTGGTCACGTCAGTAGGAATTGGGGTAAACAGACTTTCTGTTTTCTGGTTTGGCCCTGGTTAGACTTAAACTGGAGGGTTGATGTGCCCCGTCAGCTCAGTGCTGCTCCGTCGCCAGGTTAGAAAGTCCCGTTGTAACTGGAGACTGGGTTGCTGGTCCAGATGTTTTCTGGGAAGTCCTGGGGTCTCTTCACTGTGCTCTCCCAGCGCCTGGTGTGCCTAGCTAGTGTGGCATTTCTGTCTGGTTTTGGTGAGTATATAGTGTATTTTCTGTCACTGTGGGATTGGGCGGGCCGTATTGTCAGTGATCGCGATCCTGTGGAGCTAGTATGGCGTCTAGCAGACTTTGACCCTGGGAGAATGGTGCAGCCACCGCGCGGATCTGGGACTCCGAGACGGGTACTGCTGGCATCTGCCGCTAAAGGGCTTGGAGCTCCGCCACAGCCGCTGCAGATCCCAGGCAGTTACGTCTGAGCAGAGAGAGATGATTCCGCTGTGCCAAGGAGGAAGGCAGTCTGGGGGAGGGGAGTGCCGTGAGATCAAAGGGTCATTTCTCACCTTCCCCAAACAAGTCTCTGGGTGACCCGAGACCAAAGTTTTCGCCTCCTGCGATGTTCCCTGTTGTTTAGGAAGCCTCACCGTTGTTTTCCTGGGTTAGAGGTCCTTCCAAGCACCAACTCAGATGGTTAACAATTCCACAGCTCAGAAACTGTGTGTGCTAGTCGCCATCTTGGCTCCGCCTCAGGGAATATATTCTTAATGAATGTTTTAGTTCACTGTCCAGAGACCTTAGGTAGTTCTTTGTGTTGTTTAAAGTTATTTTGTTATTATCTACTAGAGTGTTCATTGATTAGAAATGTACTTCTAATCCCGGCACTCAGGGAGTCAGAGGCAAAGGGATCATTATAAGTTTGAGGCCAACGTGGTCTACAAAGTGAGTCCAGAACAGCCAGGGATACATAGAGAAACTCTGTCCCCCCTCCCTAAATGCACTTCTTAGTTGTCAAAGAATATCACTGAGTAGAAAAAGGTGCAAAAGGAATGATTATGTAATCTGAAGTATAATAATAAAGTATAGTATGATATAATATGATATGGTATAAAAGGATATACACAGCATTTTACCTATACAGAAGCATTATTACAAAAGACTTATAATATTGTTTGAGTGTTCATAAAAATCTGTATTATAAATGAAGTTATCATTTTGTAGGAAGAAAATCTTACTCCCATTGTAGGATCTGACCTTCATCTTTAAAATAAAAATATATGTTTAAGAAAGTTCATTGTTGGGGCTGGAGAGATGGATCACCAGTTAAGTGCACTGTCTGCTCTTCCAAATCCCATAAGGCAGCTCACAACTGTCTGCAACTCCAGTACTAGGGAATCTGACACCCTTATACAGGCATACATGCAGGCACAACAACAATGTACCTAAAATGAAAAATAAATATTTTAATATGTAATAAAATATTAAAAAGTTCATTGTCCATCTCAGTAATCTGTGCAACCTAGCACATATGCGTTTCATATCAACATGAAATATTTTAATCAGGGAGGGAAAATTAGTAGTGAGACCTACTCTGACCTCCTGAATAACTCTTTGAGCGTTAACTTTCATTGATGTAGTTTTTGAATTAAAAGTTTTGAACTAATGGCTTTCCTATTATGGGAGTGATCAGTGTTTCTTTGATTCCCTTAACAGAGTAAGCTGGAATGTGTTAGGGACAGCAGGAGGAAGCATCTGCTTCCTCTGATAAAACTAATGTTCTTAAGAGCCTTACATTGGATTCTGACAAAATTATAAGGTGATTGGACTGAATTCTGGAAGACCCTTAAATCTTTCCCAGAACTTTTTTTTTTCAAATAAGGACTGCTCACAGAGTACAGGGGCCTGGGTTTTCCAAGCTGTATTGCTAAATCTTGGCACTGTTCTGTATCTGACAGCCTCCCAAATGTGTGTTTCATATCCTCAAGATCTCATGCACAAGAGGTGAAAACAGTTTGATGTGATTTAGAGATCACTTCAAATGTTTGCTGGATGTTATTTGACACTATCGTATTGCTGGATCATTTCTACCATTTCAACATATGTCTGTAAAACATAGCCTTCACTCAAATGAGTGATTCTAATAGTTGACAGTTTGGACACATCAGTAACAGATATTGTCCTGGGCAAGTAAGCAACATTACCATCTACCAAAGTTGGCCAACCTTTTGACAAATCAGTATGGTATTGTCATCCATAAATGTCTTGGGCTGCATTCATTCCTATCTTGGCATGCATGTGGACTGCAGGACACAGGTAATGAAGCTTGTTTCAACATAGTGGTAGAGTTTTAACATAACATCTGTCTATGTGGAATCACTTTGTATTATTAATGCTTCTCTACACCTACATACACTTTTTCTCCACATGTTTATGTGTTGTAATATATTTTTCCTTCACTCTGTATCTTTTAAAATAGATATTAAGATGTATTCTTAATTTTTTAGACAAGACAAGAATAAGCTTTAGGTCTTCTTTGGACCCTTCTCTTCATTTCAACTTATCTTCTTTTTTTTCCTTCCATCAGTTCCTTACCCTTGGCTTAAAAAGAATTCTGAGAATTAACTAGTTCAAATGAACTAGATACTTTCTCTGAAATGCCTCTCCATGTTGTGGAGTGAGACAGAGACAATCGGTCATTCCCTCCCAAACCTGATATTCTCTACATACTTTTCTTTGCTGAAAAAGTAGCCTATATTTCCTGCCATTGCAACTTTGCTTTTGCCTTCACCATTCTGCTGGAACTTCTCTTTAAAAACTCACCAATGACCTTCTGCATATTCAATCTTGTGGCATCATTTTAACCTTTTAGTTTAATTAAAGAAGTACTTCTAGGTGCATTGATAGTTTCATTCACTGTTTAGGTAAAAAAGTATCCAGTCTTGTTTCTAAGGAAAATTCAACATAAGAAGAAGCTTGCAGGACATGGGGGTGGTGGAGATAGGAAAGATATGTAGGTCATGTTTCTTTAATGTGATTAAAAATAAAATAGGCATTCATTCTTTCATTGATTACCTGACACAAAGTTTTGTATGTTCACTATGTGTCAAGGTGACTGCCTCCAACTGTGGCATTTGACAAATTTTTTATTTTTTTATTTTTTCCCCCTGTAATGATCAAAAAATGGACAAACACTTCAGTTCTTTTTGTGTGTGAGTTAGATCCTCCGTGTGCACAACAATAAGTTTCCACACTTGTTTTCTACTCTTTGGGAGTGATGTACACTTACCTGGGTATGAACTGGAAAAGCTTTGTCCTAAGAGGCAAAATTATATGTATTGTGGCATTTTAAAATATTACTAGGTTGAATTGGAAAAGGCTTAATTTATCTGAAGACTTAGTTCTGGCTGAGGGAGTTTAAGTTAATGTTAATAACAGAGACTCTGGAAAAGAGGTCAAGGGAGTAACATAGCTTTAAAAAATTCTGTTTCATAATCCTGTCCATTTAGAAGAAGAAGGAGTGCAGTTTGTCTGAAGGAGGTAAGGGGAAGCCATGGCCTCTGGTCCTTACTTTGAACTTCTGAGCTTATTAGCAAAGAGAATCAATATTCAGAAAGATTTTTATTTTTTACCACAAGTTGCAAGAATGTGGACTCTTCATTCAATGTGATTATTTCCTACCCTCTAGCTGTCCATAAAAGAGTCTCTTAAAGATGCTGTTGAGGTCTGATCAAAACATTATCAAGTTGTACGATGTTTGGACATGCTAGGCAACATTGGAGTCATTAATCATGAGCTAACTGACAGATGCTAAATACAAGCATCTGTATGTTCAGATTTTTGTTTTACCTATCAACACATAACAAGGCCTGAGGCTTGTTTTTTAAAGGAATAAAGCATATTTAGGGATGTGAGATGCATACAGATTTGACCCAGATTCAGAACAAGAAAATAAAATGCAAAATGGGAATCTTTTAAAACATTTATTTTATTTTTCTTTTTAAAAAAACACTAGTACTGTTTCACATCATTTCAGCCCCACAGTCTCTTCCTCTAACTCCTCCTGTGCTCTTCACCTTTTCTTATCTTCATTGTCTTCTTCAATTATCATTTTACACATATATGAATATATAATACAACCGGTTAAGTCCTTTTAGTCTTGCTTTTCTGTAAATGTATTTATGGTGGTTCACTTAGGATTGGAAACCTATCACAGAGCTCATCCTTAGAGAAGACTGATTTTTACCTCTCTTAGTAGCCATTAATTGGTTGTAGTTATTCATCTAAGGCATGTGTCTTTTAAGATTATTTTTCCATCCTTACTGACATGTCAACTTGTGTTGTTATTGTACAAGTCTTTCTTAGAAAATCATATTGTTAAGAGTTCATGGGTGGTACACCATATATAGAAGACACTATATTGTACCAGAAATGTCATTGTCCTCTAACTCTTACATCTTTCTGACCCCTTCTTCCATGACATTCCTAGAACCTTATGTGTAGGGAATCATGTTATAGATATATGAGTGGTGCTGGACACACCACTATTAGTTATTCCCTGTATTTTGACTGGTTGTGATTTTCTCTAATGGTGTTCATCTGCTGCAAAAAGAAGCTTCTTTGATGTGAGGTAAGAGAATGAGGTCGGGGGACAAGATGGCGGCCCCAGGAGAACTCTGCGTCTGAGGAGCAGGACAACATTTTCCATACAGCGACCATGAGCCTGAACTCTGGGCCCTAAAACAACAGCGATCGTGTTTCCCAGGTGAGAGGAAATCCCCACGGTGTGGGAATCAGTTGGGTCCACTCTCATGTGACCCAGCCAGAACCCGGAAGAGATCCTGGGTCATGCAGGCACTAGGTTGCCAAACAGGAGCCACATGCCTGCCTGACCTGATCACCTTTCCAGGCTCATTGGTGAGAAAAAAAAAAAAAACACCAGAGACTGGGAGTCCCAATTGAGAGAAAACCCCATAGGGAAGGAAGGAAACGGTATTGACTTGGATCACCTAGTCTTTCCCTGGAAAAAGTCTCACAGACCTGAAGGTAAGAGCCACCATCACTGAACTGGGCTCCAGCCACAGGCACAGACAGCTGCTGCATGGCATCTTTCCAGCACAGACAGAGCTGTGCGCCCCAGTGCAACAGAGACTGGGAGTCCCTGTCAGGAGAAAACCCTACAGGGAATGAAGCAAAGGGGACGGGCTTGGGCCACCCAATATATCCCTGGAATAAGTCCCGTAGATTGGCCCAACCCAGGGACCTGCTGTGCACCAGATAGCCTGCTATTACCAGGAGAGCAGTACCCACCCGCCACAAATTACCTCTTGGATACGGGGCACAGAGCCCCAACCTCAGACTTACAAAAGCCCGGAATCCCTGAGATCAACCCCCAGATACTGCTCCAAGGCACAACCAGTTATCCCTAACAAAACTGACCAAACCATGGGACACACAGGTTACAGCAGCAGATCACTAAATTTACAGCAAGAAACCCAGAAGCAGGGCAGCTGTCCTCAGGAGCCTCTCAACTAAAAAGGACCACAGTTACCACTCAGGTCTCTATGCCTGAGGTGAGTAACAGCAACTCCTGAAAAACACAGGCCATCCAGTGACTATACCCAAAAAGCTGAGAAGGCTTCGTTCAGGAAAAACCATCTTTCTGCCAAGGGGATTCTCTCCACCACAGGATTCAAGGAACCACCAGAAACTAACCCCAAACACCTAAGATAGCCCAATGGGTAGAGGCCAGCGTAAAAGCTCAACCAACAAAAGACAAACCAATATGGCATCTCCAGAACCCAGGTATCCAGGGGCAAGTAGCCGTGGACACCCCAGCATGACTGAAATTCAAGAAGATGACATAACATATATGATCATGAAGAGGCTAACAGAGGAAACAAATAAAATATGTAAAGACTTAGAGGAATATAAAAACAAACAGATGATGGCCATCCATAAAGAAATATAGGAAGTTGCAGCCAGACAGTTTGTGGCCTTTAGAGAGGAAATGCTTAAATCACTGAATGAAATAAAAGAAAAAGGATTATTTAAACAAACAGCTGAAGAAATTGATGGAAAAATAGGAAAATACAGTCAGACAAGTGAAGGAAATCAACAAAATGGCTCAAGATTTGAAGATAGAATTGCAAAAATTAAAGAAACCACAAATGGAGGAAATTGTGGAGAGAAAGAACTTAGGGAAGAAAACAGGAACAACAGAGGTTAGCATAACCAATAGACTACAAGAGATCGAAGAAAGAATCTCAGGTGTGGGAGATACAATGGAAGAAACAGATGTATCTGTCAAAGAAAATGTTAAATCTAAAAAATTCCTGACACAGACAGTCCAAGAAAATCAAGACAACATAAAAAGACAAAAGTTAAGAATAATAGGAATAGAGGAAAAAGAAGATTCCCTGTTCGAAGGCCCAGAAAAATATTTTCAACAAAATCATAGAAGAAAATTTCCAAACTTAAAGGTAAAGGCTAATAAGAATACAAGAGGTCTACAGAACACCCAATAAATTAGACCAGAAAAGAAAATCCTCCCGCCATATAATAATCAAAACAGTAAGTATACAGAACAAAGAAAAAAATACTAAAAGCTGCAAGGGAAAAAGGCCAAGTAACATATAACGGCAAACCTTTTAGAATCACACCTGACTTTTCAACAGAGACTATGAAAACCAGAAGGGCCTGGACAGATATCATGCAGACCCTAAGAGAACACAGATGCCAGCCCAGGCTACTATACCCTGCAAAACTCTCAGTCCTCGTAGATAGAGAAAACAAGATATTCAATGAAAAAAACAAAATTCAACAATACCTACACACAAATCCAGCATTACAGAAGACACTAGAAGGGAAAATACAACCCAAGAAAACTAGCTACTTTCAAGAAAACACAGGAAATCATTAATCTCACTATAGTAAAACAAAAAGCAACCAAGCACACAAACTTATGATGACAGCCAACATCATAATCAAAGGATTTAACAGCCACTGGTCATTAATCTCTCTCAACATCATTGGACTCAATGCTCCAATAAAAACACACAGTCTAACAGAATGGATGAGTAAAAAACAAAACAAAACAAAACAAAAAAACCCCAGCAATCTTTTGCATACAAGAAACACACCTAAGCTGCAAGGATAGACATTACCTGAAAGTAAAGGTTTGGAAGATAGCTTTCCAAGCAAATGGACCCAAGAAGCAAGCAGCCATTCTAATATGTGACAAAATAGACTTTCAACCAAAATTAATAAAAAGAGATGGGGAAGGACACTTCATACTCATCAAGGGAAAAATTCCACCAGGAAGATATCACAATCCTCAACATCTATGCCTCAAATACAAGGGCACCCACATTTGTAAAAGAAATATTGATAAAACTTAAAACTCATATAGATCCACACATTAATAATGGGGGACATCAAGACCCCACTGTCAACAAAGGACAGGTCAGCAAAACATAAATTAAACAAAGAAACAATGTCTCTATCAGAGGTCATGAATCAAATGGACTTAACAGACATTTACAGAACCTTACACCCAAACACAAAAGAATTTACCTTCTTCTCAGCACCTCATGGAACCTTCTCCAAAATAGACCATATGGTTGGTCACAAAGCGAGTCTCAAAAGATACAAGAAAATTGAATTAATCCCTTGTGTTCTGTCTTATCACCATGGAACAAAGCTGGACCTCAACAACAACAGAAATAGCAAAAAGCATACACACACATGGAAACGTAACAACTTGCTACTAAATGACAGCTGGGTCAGGAAAGAAATTAAAGTCTTCCTAAAACATAATGAAAATGAAGACACAACATATCTAAACTTGTGGAAAACGATGAAAGCAGTGCTAAGAGGAAAGTTCATAGCACTAAGTGCCTCCAAGAACAAATTCGAGACAACTCATTCAAGCAACTTAATGGCTCATTTAAAAACCCTAGAAGAAGAAGAGGCAGACACACCAAAAAAGAGTAGACAGCTGGAAATAATCAAACTCAGGGCTGAAATCAATTAGAAACAAGTAAAACAATTCAAAGAATCAATGAAACCAAGAGCTGGTTCTTTGAGAAAATCAACAAGATAGACAAACCCTTAGCCAAGCTAACTAAAAGGCAGAGTGACACCATCCAAATCAACAAAATCAGAAATGAAAAGGGGGACATAATTACAGACACTGAGGAAATCCAAAGAATCATTAGGACTTACTTCAAAAGTCTATATGCTACAAAATTTGAAAATTTAAATGAAATGGACAATTTTCTTGATTGATTCCACTTACCAAAGCTGAATCAGGACCAGGTAAATCAATTAAATAGTCCTATATCCCCCAAGGAAATAGAAGCAGTCATCAAATTCTCCCATCCAAAAAATCCCAGGACTAGATTGTTTCAGAGCAGAATCCTACCAGACCTTCAAAGAACTAACTCCAGTTCTCTTCAAAGTATTCCAAAAAATAGAACAGGAAGGAACACTACCAAACTCATTCTATGAAGCCACAGATATGTTGGTACCTAAACCTCACAAAGACCCAACAAAGAAAGATAATTTCAGGCCAATCTCCCTTATGAACATTGATGCAAAAGTATGCAACACAATACTTGCAAACTGAATCTAAGAACACATCAAAGATACTATTCACTATGACCAAGTAGGCTTCATCCCAGGTATGCAGGGGTGGTTCAATATATGGAAATCCATCAATGTGATCGACTATATTAACAAACTGAAAGAAAAAAAAACACATGATCAACTCCCTAGATGCTAAAAAAGCATTTGACAAAATCCAACATCCATTCATGTTTAAAGTATTGGAGAGATCAGGGATACAAGGCACATATCTAAACATCGTAAAGGCGATATACAGCAAGCCTATAGCCAACATCAAACTGAACAGTGAAACTTAAAGCAATCCCACTGAAATCAGGGACAAGACAAGGCTGCCCACTCTCTCCATATCTCTTCAACATAGTTCTGGAAGTCCTTGCTACCGCAATAAAGCAGTTGAAGCAGATCAAGGGAATACAAATTGGAAAGAAGAAATCAGATTATTACTATTTGCAGATGATATGATAGTATACGTGAATGACCCCAAAAACTCTACCAGGGAACTCCTACAACTGATAAACACGTTTAGCAAAGTGGCAGGATACAAAATCAACTAAAAAAATCAGTAGCCCTCCTGTATATAAAAGACAAAAGGGCTGAGAAAAAATTAGGGAAACAATACCCTTCAAAATAGCCACAAATGACATAAGGTACCTCAGAGTAACCCTAACCAAGAAAGTCAAAGACTTGTATGAAAAAAAAATTTCCAGTCCCTGAAGAAAGAATTAGAAGAACATATGAGAAGATGGAAAGATCTCCCATTCTCACGCCTTGGCAGGATTAACATAGTAAAAATGGCCATCTTGCCAAAAGCAATCTACAGATTCAATGCAATTCCCATCAAATTACCAACACAATTCTTTGCAGACCTGGAAAGAAAAATTCTCAACTTCATATGGAATAACAAGAAACTGAGAATTGCTAAAACAATCCTCTACAATAAAAGATCTTCTGGAGGTATCTCCATCCCTGATTTTAAGCTGTACTATAGAGCAACAGATATAAAAACTGCATGGTACTGGCATAGAAACAGACTGGTGGATCAATGAAACTTAACAGAAGACCCAGAAATAAACCCACACAATTATGGACCCCTGATCTTTGACAAAGATGCCAAAACCATACAATGGAAAAAAGATAGCATCTTCAACAAATGGTGCTGGTCTAACTGGGTGTCTACATGCAGAAAAATGCAAATAGATCCCTACTTATCACCCTGCACAAAACTAAAGTCCAAGTGGATCAAAGACCTCAACATAAAACCAGACACATTAAATCCTTTAGGAGAAAAAGTGGGGAATACCCTTGAACTCGTTGGCACAGGAGACAACTTCCTGAACAGAACACCAACAGTACAGGCTCTAAGAGCAACAGTCAATAAATGGGACCTCCTGAAACTGAAAAGCTTCTGTAAAGTAAAGGACACCATCATCAAAACAAAATGACTGCCTACAGATTGGGAAAGAATCTTCACCAACCCTTTATCTGACAGAGGGCTAATATCCAGTATATATAAAGAACTAAAGAAGCTGAAAAGCAGCAAATCAAGTAATCCAATTAAAAAAATGGGGAACAGAGCTAAACAGAGAATTCTCTGTAGAGGAATATCGAATGGCAGAGAAACACTTAAAGAAATGCTCAGTGTCATTAGCCATTAGGGAAATGCAAATCAAAACGACCCTGAGATTTCACCTTACACCCATCAGAATGGCCAAGATAAAAAACTCAAGTGACAACACACGCTGGAGAGGTTGTGGAGAAAAGGGAACCCTCCTCCATTCTTGGTGGGAATGTAAACTTGTACAACCACTTTGGAGATCAATCTGGCGCTTTCTCAGACAACTAGGAATAGCGCTTCCTCAACATCCAGCCATACCACTCCTAGGCATATATCCAAAAGAGGCTCAAGTACACAATAAGGACATTTGCTCAACCATGTTTGTAGCAGCTTTATTTGTAATAGCCAGAAGCTGGAAACAGCCCAGATGTCCCTCAGTTGAAGAATGGATTCAGAAATCGTGGTACATCTACACAATGGAGTATTACTCTGCAATGAAAAAAGGAAATCATGAAATTTGCAGGTAAATGGTGGAACCTGGAAAGGATCATCTTGAGTTAGCTGTCCCAGAAGCAGAAAGACACACATGGTATATACTCACGCGTGTAGACATACAACATAGAAGAAGCCTACTGAAATCTGTACATCTAAAGAAACTAATCAAGAGAGAGGACCCTGAATAAAACGCTTAATCCCCATCCAGAAAGATGAAGTGGATGGACATCAGAAGAAGAAAACAGGAAACAACATAGGAACCTTCCCCAGAGGGTCTCTGAAAGGCTCTGTCCTGCAGTCTATCAAAGCAGACACTGAGACTTAAGGCCAACTATTGGGTAGAGTGCATGGAATCTTATGTAAAAAATGGGAAATCATAAGAGCTGAAGAGTACACGCACCCCACAAGGAGAGCAATGAAACCAGAAAATTTGATCACAAGGGTCTTCCCAGAGAATCATACTCCAACCAAGTACCAGGCATGGAGATAACCTAGAACCCCTGCACAGATGTAGCCCATGGAAGTTCATTGTCCAAGTGGGTTCCATAGTAATGGGAAGTAGGACTGCCTCTGATATAAACTGATTGGCCTGCTCTTTGTTCACCTCCATCTGATGGGAGAGCAGCCTTACCAGACCACAGAAGATGATAATGCAGCCACTCCTGATGATATCTGATAGACTAAGATCAGAAGGAAGGATAGGAGGACCTTCCCTCTCAATGGAGTTGGGGAGGGGCATTCGTGAAGAAAGGGGAGGGAGGGTGGGACCGGGAGGTGAGGAAGGAGGGCTTATGGGGGGATACAAAGTGAATAAAGTGTAATTAATAAAATAAAAATAAACAAATAAATAAAATAGAATGAGGTCAATGAAAGAGAGAGACAGAGCAAAGACAGACAGAAACAGACAGGCGCTCTCTCTCTCTCTCTCTCTCTCACACACACACACACACACACACAGACACACACACACACACAGAGAGAGAGAGAGAGAGAGAGAGAGAGAGAGAGAGGATACAATGCTTTGGAAATGAACTTACACTGATTTAGTAACAAAGCTATAGTATTTTCTCCTCTTGAGTTCATTAGTTCACCTGTAAAGGTAGTTGGTCGGTTAACAATACCAATGAATTCTTGGTACTGAGTGGAGTGGTACTTAAGATCAATTAGACAGCTGCTGGTTACCCTTGAGATATAAGTTGTACTATTGCAGCCTTGGGTGTCCCTTGCCATTCTGGTCATTGTGTGTACGATTTAAAACTGAGTAGGACTTTTAGCTACTTTTTCCCTTGGTAGTTTGTGTGTCACTCTTGAATGCTATAAGAGCTACTCCTCATGGAGACAGCCTCCAGATCAGTTCCTTAATTCCTTCAAGTCTTGTGTCCAACATTTTGGTGTCTTCAATAACAGAGTCTTACTGTCATGTTCTAGGAGGCAACCAAAGGCAAGGAAAATATTATTGTGGACTCTCTGACCAATGACTCTAAAAGAGGTTTCCCATGCTTGATACTGGGGATTTTGGCAGATAGTCTTTTGGTGAGAGCATTAACATCCATCCCAAATGGTGTAACATCATTTAAATTATTTATATATGTATACACATATACTTATATATCATATATTTATTTTAAGTAAGCATAAAATAATGCTTCTTGTGGCCTTTTAGATGATTTTATTATCTTTTATCTCCCCTGCCTCCCTTCCTCCCACTCCCTCCTCATGTAACATCTCCCTCCCAACTTTCCGTTTTCCCAATTCATAGCACCTGTGCCATACTGTAGCCCTCACTAGAGCTCCTTCTCCACACTCCACTGTTCCTTTTCAATTTGTTAGTTTCTGTTGTTAATCCAGGTTACTCACATATAAAAACTCAGGTCTAGATCCACAGATGGGAAAGAACACACATCATTTACCTTTCTGGGTTGGGTGGGTTAATTCACTCAGCATAATATATTATACTTCCATCCATTAACCAAATCATGAAATCAAATTTCATGATTTAATTTCTCTTCACTGCTGAATAATATTCCATTGTGTGTATGTGACACATTTTTATTACCCATGTATTGACTGAAGAGCATTTAGATTGTTTGTATCTCCTAGATATTGTAAATAAAGCAGCAATAAACATGGCTGAGATAGTATCTGTGGAATATGATATTGAATCCTCTAGGCATAAGACAAGGAGTGGCATAGATGGGTGATATGGTAGATTTATTTTTAGGTTTTTGAGATTCTCCATGCTAATTTCCATTATGGCAACAACAGGTTACAATCTCACCAACAGTAAAAGAGGGTTCCCTTTCTCCCCAGCATTTGCAGTTGGTTGTTCTACTTATTTTTGCCATTCTGACTGAGGTAAGGTGAAATCTCAGAGTTGTTTTTATTTGCATTTTCCTAATTGCTAATGTTGATGAAAACTTTTGTTTATCCCTTTGATAATTCTCAATTTAGATCCATGGCCTCAAAATGGGAATCTTCACTTTAGTAACTTTATTTGAAGGGTATTAAGCATCTTAATTTCTATAATGATTCTTGAATATTCAAAGATAGTTAAAGCTGACTAAATAAAGGGCTTTCTCTTTAGAATACATATAGTGAACATATTTTGAGAATATTGTTTTAAATTTTCACTGCTCAGGTAAGAATTAATTTGTAATCACTAGAAAAAAACATTATTAAATACTTCAGTTTTAGAAGATACCAAATCCTTAGAAATCTTCTCAGTAACCAAAAAGGAAGTTCCTATGTTATTATAACAGTCCAATAAGTCAGTATGGTAGTCATTTAAATATACAGGAAACACGTTTATTAAGGCATAATCTATGTTATTAAGTACTCCAAGGGAATTGCTATTTACTTATATATAAGTGTCACTGTTGATGCAGGAGGTAAAAGAGAAACAATGAACCTTCAAAGATTTTTTTTTATTACTGATACTCTAGTATCCACAGAAAATGAGAATAACTGCAGCCTTGAATTCTAAATACATGCATGCAATATGACTCCTATGAATTGATGAATAAATATCCCTTTGGAGTTGAGATGGTTTAACAATGAGTCCATACATAGTATCATTAGAATCTATTGTGTACCTTGATTTGCACAAAAAAGTAGTTTAAGATATGATTAAGAGGCTCACCATGGAGGACTCCAAGATGGCGGCGAGCAGAGCACACCGTTTTGGAGAGGCAGAAGACATGAATCTCTGGAATTGGTGAGTGGAGAGTCAATCGAAGCTAGAATTTGGACTTTTGGGCTTTCTAAAGGAGAGGGGCCACCACAGAAGCGTGGAGTGCTAGTAGATTTAGATCAGGCGTGGACTTCTCCGGGAAGGAAATAGGGCGCTTCCCTTGTCTGGGCCTCCCGCTGGGAAACCTGCACACAGCACCAGGCAGCTGAGCGCAAAGCTTACACCAGGGAGATCAAGGCAGCAGAGAGAGTGCTCCGGGCCCCTTATAGCAGCGGTCTGCTGTAACCACCGGTTGAACACCCGTCCCCTCCTTGGACACACGTCCCACCCGGCCCCGCTGAGGATGCTCAGGGCCCTCTGGACCTGCGGATCGTCCCCTCCCCCATCCCGCTGACACGATCCCAAGCTAGATCGCAGCAGGAAGTGCAGTGGAGCTCATGTCCCAAGCGGCCAGAGCGCAATAACCCCAGAAACCTCCTCACAGGAGGAGCACAGGCCCAATCACAGAGCTCCAACCACTGAGCGCTAACCACAGAGAATCAGATCCACAATACAATTCTTCCTGGATACCAAAGCCACAAAGCTCAGTGTCTGGGACCCAAGAAGGTTGGAGGCAGGGAGGCAGGGCTCCAGACCCCGCAGCTGCAGTGGAGAGTAGTAACGACCTGCTGAACGCCACCACTCAGAGGAGAACACACGCCACCTAGGGCCCTCTCACCGAACTCTTGACCCACGGAATAACCCCCCCACTACCACCACCACCCAGCTCTGCAGGAGTGCACGCACCATCGAAACTCCACCCCGCCAGAGCGTAAGCCCAATACAGTGCTAGACACAGAGACTCAGATCCACAGTACAACCCTTCCAGGCCCCAAGTCTGCAAGTGGCAGCACAGAATACACAGGGCTGCCCAGCCAGTGATTGTATGGGCCATCCAACCCCTCAGTGGCAGAAAACCAGCTGAATAGACACCAAAGACCAACAGACTTGTAAAATCAATACTCGCGCGCATTCTTCAACAGCGCTTGCGATCCCTTAGCGCCTGCAACAATTTCAGTGCCTGCAGGGCACCCCTCTCACACACTGAAGGCCTCTTCATTCACCAACACCCTGTCCCTTAAGACACACCCACAAGCACACGCTCAAACACACGCTACCCCGCATTTGTCCTTTTGTGCCTGCGAACTTTCCTTCTACAGTATAGCTGAATAACCAACGCACACACTGAAACCACTAGACCTCACCCATTTTCCTGAAGAATTCTCCAGATACCAGAGAAAAAGCAGTCTGACCTGCAGAATCCAGGAACAGACAGTGAACACTACGGATAACCAAATGGCCAGAGGTCGGCAAAAGAACACAACCAACACAAATCAAGATATCATGGCTTCACCAGCAACCTCCAAAATTATTGGACACTCCAAATCAGCAGAAACACAAGAAAATGATTTTAAAGCTATGATTATCCAGTTAATTGAGGCACATAAAGAGGAAACCAACAAATCTCTCAGAGAAATAGTCATAGAGATTCAAACAGTTAAAGAGGATACAAAAAAATCCCTTAAAGATTTGGCCTCCCAAATAGAAACAAAGAAAAACGAAGTGAATGAAGAAGCTCTTAAAAAAACACATACAAATATAGCCAAAAAATTGGAGGCAGAAGCAGAGACACTAAGAGAGGAAACAAACAAAAAAATAGAGACCATCTTGGAGACACAGGAATCCACACTCAAACAGATAAAGGAAATGTTGCAAGACATGAAAACAGAATTAGAATCAATAAAGAAAACACAAACCGAGAAAACCCTGGAACTGAAGAACTTAGAGAAAAGAGAAGGAATCACAAAGGTAAGCATCACTAATAGAATACAAGAGATGGAAGAGAGAATCTCGGGTGCTGAAGATACACTCACAGAAATTGATACTTCTCTCAAAGCAAAAATCAAATCAGAAAAATCCCAAACACAAACCATCCAAGAAATCAAGGATGCCATGAAAAGGCAAAATCTAAGAATAATAAGAATTGAAGAAGAAGAGGAGTCCAGGCTACAAGGTATAGAAAATATTTTCAAGAAAATCATAGAAGAAAATTTTCCCAACCTAAAGAAAGAGATGTCCACAAACATACAAGAGGCCTACAGAACACCAAATAGACTAGACCAGAGAAGAAACTCTTCACGCCACATCATAGTCAAAACACTTAATCTACAGAACAAAGAAAAGATACTAGAAGCAGCAAGGGAAAAAGGCTAAGTATCATATAAAGGCAAACCTATCAGAATCACACCGGACTTCTCATCAGAAACTATGAAAGCCAGAAGGGCCTGGAGAGATATCATGCAGGCCCTAAGGGACCACAGATGCCAACCTCGACTACTTTACCCAGCAAAGCTTTCAATCAACATAGATGGAGAAAATAAAATATTCCACGACAAAACTAAATTTAAGCAATATTTGAACAGCAACCAAGCCCTACAGAAGATACTAGAAGGAAAATTCCAATCCAATGAAAACAAATACAACCAAGAAAACATGGGTTCAAGATAATTTCTGGGGGCGGGGCAAGATGGCGGCGCCGGGAGGACTCTCATTCTGAGGAGCAGCACAGCAGGATTGGCACAGTGACCAGCAATCAGAACTCGTGGCCATAAAACAGAAGTGGTTGTGTTTCTCAGGTGAGAGGATACCCCAGGGTGGAGGATTCAATCAGCTTTAACTCACCCTGCTAAACCGCCGAAGAGATCCCGGTTCCACCAGGCACTTAGTCGCCAGCCCAGAGCTACCTGCCAGCGCGATCTGGTCACGGTCCCAGACTGAAATGTGGGCCCACAACACCATAGACTGGATTTCCCAGTCGAGAGAGAACCCCACGGAGCAGGAAACAATTGGGACCGACCCCAGGTTACCCAGACATCCTCTGGAAAAGACTCGGGTTCCGCGGGTGCCCCAGGAGCCAGCCTGGACCCAGAGCCGGGACAAAGGCGCCTGCACAGAGCCATGCCTGCACACATGATTCGCCGCCTCAGATAGAACTGTGGGCACCAGGGCATCAGGGCACCAGACTGCATGTCTCTGGCAGGAGGAAACCCCCAGCGGAGGGGGTCAGCAGCTCTAATGCTTAGGACACCCAGCACCAAAACACTTCCTGGACTCACGCAAACTCTAGTGCAGGCAGAAGCGCTGTGCTCTGCCGCCATTGTTGCATTCCCCTGGGGCACTGGGACACACAGCTACATCCTCGGACCTGCAGGAGCCGAAGAGCCATTACAGCAGCCCTCAGATACTGTGCCAGGGATCGGCCAGTTGTCCCTGGCTGGACTGCCAAAACTGTGGGAATCCCTGATCCTTCAGGGGGGCTGCACCCACAGCGTCTGGACCAGAGCCGTGCCTACAGCCGCCATCCCAGACAGAGACACACAGCTTCTGGTCCAGAGTGAGGCACCCAGCCTCCAGACCAGAGCAGTGCCCCCAGGCGCCAACTCAACTAGGTGCACATTCTCCAGGTCCAGAGCAGAGCAATCAGCCTTTGGCCCAGAGACTTGCTGAGTGTACCTCCCACTTTCCTGGACAGAACTGTGCGCCCCGGAATAACAGACTGAGTTTTCCTGTTGGGAGAAAACCCCACAGCTAGGGAATCAGCAGTCTCTTCAAGAGGACTGTACACGGAAATTTAGTGAGCAGCAGCACACTAAATTTATAACAAGAAACCCAGCAGTGGGGCAGCTGTCTTGAGAAATTGTATGGGTAAGAGGAGATCCCCCCCTGCCTAACATAGACCACAGCTACTACTCAGGGCTATAAACCTGAGGTGAGCAGTGGCATCTCCGGAGAAACACTGGCCATACAGTGACCATAACCAAAAATCAGAGAAGGACTCCTTCAGGAAAAATCATCTTCCGGCCAAGGGGATACTCCCTACCTCAGGACTCCAGGAAGCACAGAAACTAACAGCCAAAACCTAAATCAGCCCAATGGGTAGAGGTCAGCGTAAAGGCTCAACCAACAAAAGACAGGGCAATATGGCATCTCCAGAACCCAGCCATCCAGGGGCGAACAGCCTTGAACAATGCAGCATAATAGAAAATCAAGAATATGACCTTACATCTATGTTGATGAAGAGAATAATAGAGGAAACAGATAAAATACGTAAAGAATTAGAGGAAGATAAAACCAAACAGATCATGGCTATCCGTAAAGAAATGGAGGAAGATAAAGACAAGCAAATTAGGGTCATCCGTGAAGAAATACAGAAAGATGCAGCCAAACAACTTGTGGCCTTCAGAGAAGAAATAATTAAATCACTGAAAGAAATAAAAGAGACAGAGTTGAAGGAACTAAAAGAAAAAGAGGAAAATACAAGCAGACAGGTGAAGGAAGTAAACAAAACAACTCAAGACCTGAAGATAGAACTAGAAAAATTAAAGGAAACACAAATGGAGGAAATTATGGAGAGGAAGAATTTAGGGAAGAAAACAGGAAGTACAGAGGTAAGCATAACCAACAGACTACAAGAAATGGAAGAAAGAATCTCAGGTGTAGAAGATACAATGGAAGAAATCGATGTATCTGTCAAAGAAAATGTTAAATCCAAAAAATTCCTGACACAGACCGTCCAAGAAATCCAAGACAATATGAAAAGACAAAACGTAAGAATAATAGGAATAGAGGAAAAAGAAGACTCCCTTCTCCAAGGCCCAGAAAATATTTTCAACAAAATCATTGAAGAAAATTTCAAGTTAAAGAAGAAGCCAATAAGGATACATGAGGCCTACAGAACACTCAACAAATTTGACCAGAAAAGAAAATCCTCCTGCCACATAATAATCAAAACAGTAAGTATACAGAACAAAGAAAAAAATACTAAAACCTGCAAGGGAAAAAGGCCAAGTAACATATAACAGCAAACCCATTAGAATCACACCTGACTTTTCAACAGAAACTATGAAAGCCAGAAGGGCCTGGACAGATATCATGCAGACCCTAAGAGAACACAGATGTCAACCCAGGCTACTATACCCTGCAAAACTCTCAGTCCTCATAGACGGAGAAAACAAGATATTCAATGACAAAAACAAATTTCAACAATACCTACACACAAATCCAGCATTACAGAAGACACTGGAAGGGAAAATACAACCCAAGAAAATTAGCTCCTGTCAAGAAAACACAGGAAATAATTAACCTTACTACAGCAAAACAAAAAGCAACCAAGCACACAAACTTATGATGACAGCCAACATGAAAATCAAAGGATCTAACAGCCACTGGTCATTAATTTCTCTCAACATCAATGGACTCAACTCTCCAGTAAAAAGACACAGACTAACAGAATGGATACATAAACAAAACCCAGCAATCTGTTGTATACAAGAAACACACCTAAGGCACAAAGATAGACATTACCTGAGGGTAAAAGGTTGGAAGACTACTTTCCAAGCAAACAGACCCAAGAAAGAAGCAGGAGTAGCCATTCTAATATCTGATAAAATAGACTTTCAACCAAAATTAATAAAAAGAGATGAGGAAGGACACTTCATACTCATCAAGGGAAAATTCCACCAGGAAGACATCACAATCCTGAACATCTATGTCCCAAATACAGGAGCACCCACATTTGTTAAAGAAACACTGATAAAATTTAAACCACATATAGATCCCCACACATTAATAGTGGGAGACTTCAACACCCCACTCTCAACAAAGGACAGGTCAACAAAACAGAAATTAAACAAAGAAACAATATCTCTGACAGAGGTCATGAATGAAATGGACCTCACAGATATCTACAGAACTTTACACCCAAACACAAAAGAGTTTACCTTCTTCTCAGCACCTCATGGAACCTTCTCCAAAGTAGATCATATAGTTGGTCACAAAGCAAGCCTCAACAGATACAAGAAGACTGAAATAATCCCTTGTATCCTGTCTGATCACCATGGAATAAAGCTGGACTTCAACAACAACAGAAATAGCAAAAAGCCTACACACACATGGAAACTGAACAACTTGTTACTAAATGACAGCTGGGTCAGGGAAGAAATAAATAAAGAAATTAAAGCCTTTCTAGAACTCAATGAAAATGAAGACACAACATACCCTAACTTGTGGGACACAATGAAAGCAGTGCTAAGAGGAAAGTTCATAGCACTAAGTGCCTTCAAGAAGAAATTCGAGACAGCTCATTCAAGCAACTTAATGGCCTACTTAAAAACCCTAGAAAAAGAAGAAGCAGACACACCAAAAAGGAGTAGACCGCTGGAAATAATCAAACTCAGGGCTGCAATCAATCAATTAGAAACAAATAAAACAATTCAAAGAATCAATGAAACCAAGAGCTGGTTCTTTGAGAAAATCAACAAGATCGACAAACCCTTAGCCAAGCTAACTAAAAGGCAGAGAGACATCACCCAAATCAACAAAATCAGAAATGAAAAGGGGGACATAACTACAGACACTGAGGAAATCCAAACAATCATTAGGACTTATTTCAAAAGTCTATATGCCACAAAATTTGAAAATCGAAATGAAATGGACAATTTTCTTGATCGATTTGACTCATCAAAGCTGAATCAGGACCAGGTAAATCAATTAAATAGTCCTATATCCCCCAAAGAAATAGAAGCCGTCATCAAAAGTCTCCCATCCAAAAAAAGCCCAGGACCAGATGGCTTCAGCGCAGAATTCTACCAGACCTTCAAAGAAGAGCTAACTCCAATTCTCTTCAAACTATTCCACAAAATAGAAACAGAAGGAACATTACCAAATTCATTCTATGAAGCCACAATCACCTTGGTACCTAAACCTCACAAAGACTCAACAAAGAAAGAGAATTTCAGGCCAATCTCCCTTATGAACATTGATGCAAAAATACTTAACAAAATACTTGCAAACCGGATCCAAGAACACATCAAAGATATTATCCACTATGACCAAGTAGGCTTCATCCCAGGTATGCAGGGGTGGTTCAATATATGGAAATCCATCAATGTGATCCAACATATTAACAAACTGAAAGAAAAAAAACACATGATAATCTCCCTAGATGCTGAAAAAGCATTTGACAAAATCCAACATCCATTCATGTTTAAAGTACTGGAGAGATCAGGGATACAAGGCACATATCGAAACATAGTAAAGGCGATATACAGCAAGCCTATAGCCAACATCAAACTGAACAGAGAAACTTAAAGCAATCCCACTGAAATCAGGGACAAGACAAGGCTGCCCACTCTCTCCATATCTCTTCAACATAGTGCTGGAAGTCCTTGCTAGAGCAATAAGACAGTCGAAGGAGATCAAGGGGATACAGATGGGAAAGGAAGAAGTCAAATTATCACTATTTGCAGATGATATGATAGTATATATGAGTGACCCCAAAAACTCTACCAGGGAACTCCTACAGCTGATAAACACCTTCAGCAAAGTGTCCGGATACAAAATTAACTCAAAAAAAATCAGTAGCACTCCTGTATACAAAAGACAAAAGGGGTGAGAAAGAAATTAGAGAAACAACACCATTCACAATAGCCACAAATGACATAAAGTACCTTGGTGTAACCCTAACCAAGCAAGTCAAAGACTTGTATGAAAAAAATTTCAAGTCTCTGAAGAAAGAATTAGAGGAAGATATGAGAAGATGGAAAGATCTCCCATGCTCATGGCTTGGCAGGATTAACATAGTAAAAATGGCCATCTTACCAAAAGCAATCTACAGATTTAATGCAATTCCCATCAAATTGCCAACACAATTCTTTACAGACCTGGAAAGAAAAATTCTCAACTTCGTATGGAATAACAAGAAACTGAGAATTGCTAAAACAATCCTCTACAATAAAAGATCTTCTGGAGGTATCTCCATCCCTGATCTCAAGCTGTACTATAGAGCAACAGTTATAAAAACTTCATGGTACTGGCATAGAAACAGAATGGTGGATGAATGGAATCGAACAGAAGACCCAGAAATAAACCCACACACTTACAGACACCTGATTTTTGACAAAGATGCCAAAACCATACAATGGAAAAAAGATAGCATCTTCAACAAATGGTGCTGGTCCAACTGGATGTCTACATGTAGAAAAATGAAAATAGATCTATACTTATCACCCTGCACAAAACTGAAGTCCAAGTGGATCAAAGACCTCAATATTAAACCAGACACATTAAATCGGCTAGAAAAAAAAGTGGGGAATACCCTAGAACTCATTGGTACAGTAGAAAACTTCCTGAACAGAACACCAACAGCACAGGCTCTAAGAGCAACAATCAACAAATGGGACCTCATGAAATTGAAAAGCTTCTGTAAAGCAAAGGACACCTTCATCAAAACAAAGCGACTGCCTACAGATTGGGAAAGAATCATCACCAACCCTTTATCTGACAGAGGACTCATATCCAATATATATGAAGAACTAAACAAGCTGAAAAGCAACAAACCAAGTAATCCACTTAAAAAATGGGGAATAGAGCTAAAGAGAGAATTCTCTGCAGAGGAATATCGAATGGCAGAGAAGCACTTACAGAAATGCTTAACCTCATTAGCCATTAGGGAAATGCAAATCAAAACAACCCTGAGATTTCACCTTACACCCATCAGAATGGCCAAGATGAAAATCTCAAGGGACAACACATGCTGGAGAGGTTGGGGAGAAATGGGAACCTTTCTCCACTGCTGGTGGGAATGTAAACTTGTACAACCACTCTGGAAATCAATCTGGCGCTTTCTCAGACAACTAGGAATAGCGCTTCCTCAAGATCCAGCTATACCACTCCTAGGAATATACCCAAAAGTGGCTCAAGTACACAAAAAGGACATTTGCTCAACCATGTTTGTAGCAGCTTTATTTGTAATAGCCAGAAGCTGGAAACAACCCAGATGCCCCTCAACTGAAGAATGGATGCAGAAATTGTGGTACATCTATACAATGGAGTATTACTCAGCAATGAAAAATAAGGAAATCATGAAATTTGCAGGTAAATGGTGGGACCTGGAAAGGATCATCCTGAGTGAGTTGTCCCAGAAGCAAAAAGACACGCATGGTATATACTCACTCATATAAACATACAACATAGAATAAACCCACTACAATCTATACATCTAAACAAACTAAGCAAAAGAGAGGACCCTAACTAAAATGTTCAATCCCCATCCTGAAAGGCAAAGAGGATGGACATCAGAAGAAAACGAAAATAGGAAACAACCTTGGAACCTGCTACAGAGGGCCTCTGAAAGCCAGAAGAAAACAGGAAACAACCTTGAAACCTGCCACAGAGGGCCTCTGAAAGCTTCTGCAGTATAGACTGTCAAAGCAGATGCTGAGCCTGATGGCCAACTGATGGGCAGAGTGAATGGAATTTTATGTAATAAGTGGGAAATAGTAAGAGCTGGAGGGGACGGGAACTCCACAAGCAGAGCAACAGAACAAGATAATTTGAACACAGGGAACTTCCCAGAGACTCATACTCCAACCAAGGACTATTCGTGGAGATGACCTGGAACCCCTGCACAGGTGTAGCCCATGGCAGTTCAGTGTCCAAGTGGGTTACATAGTAATGGGAAGAGGGACTGCCTCTGACATAATCTGATTGGCCTGCTCGTTGATCACTTCCCCCTGAGGGGGGAGCGGCCTTACCAGGCCACAGTAGAGGACAATGCAGCCACTTTTGATGAGAACTAATAGACTAAGATCAGAAAGGAGAGGAGAACCTCCCCTATCAGTGGACTTGGGGAGTGGCATGCATGCAGAAAGGG
>NW_026590407.1:2086295-2109357 GCF_907164565.1 Psammomys obesus | reverse complement strand
CAGATGCTGAGCCTGATGGCCAACTGATGGGCAGAGTGAATGGAATTTTATGTAATAAGTGGGAAATAGTAAGAGCTGGAGGGGACGGGAACTCCACAAGCAGAGCAACAGAACAAGATAATTTGAACACAGGGAACTTCCCAGAGACTCATACTCCAACCAAGGACTATTCGTGGAGATGACCTGGAACCCCTGCACAGGTGTAGCCCATGGCAGTTCAGTGTCCAAGTGGGTTACATAGTAATGGGAAGAGGGACTGCCTCTGACATAATCTGATTGGCCTGCTCGTTGATCACTTCCCCCTGAGGGGGGAGCGGCCTTACCAGGCCACAGTAGAGGACAATGCAGCCACTTTTGATGAGAACTAATAGACTAAGATCAGAAAGGAGAGGAGAACCTCCCCTATCAGTGGACTTGGGGAGTGGCATGCATGCAGAAAGGGGAGGGAGGGTGGGATCGGCAGGGGAGGAGGGGGGGGTTATGGGGGGATACAAAATGAATAAAGTGTAATTAATAAAAAAAATAAAAAAAAGATAATTTCCAACAAAAATCAAAAGCAAACAAACAATGATTCACAGTAACATCACCAACTCCACAATAATAGGAAAAAACATTCAAAGGTCATTATTATCTATCAACATCAATGGACTCAACTCTCTAATAAAAAGACACAGACTAACAGAATGGGTGCGGAAACAGGAACCAACATTCTGCTACATCCAAGAAACACACCTACGCAACAAAGATAGACATTACCTCAGAGTAAAAGGCTAGAAAAATGTTTTTCAAGCAAATGGACCCAAAAAACAAGCAGGAGTGGCTATCCTAATATCTAATAAAATACATTTTCAACCAAAACTAATCCAAAAAGACATAGAAGGGCATTACATTCTCATCAAAGGAAATATTCAACAAGAAGACATCACAATTCTAAACATCTATGCCCCAAATACAAGAGCACCTACATTTATAAATGAAACATTATTAAAACTTAAACCACACATTGATCGCAATACCCTAATAGTGGGTGGCTTCAACACCCCACTCTCACCAAGGGACAGATCAACCTGACAGAAACCAAATAGAGAAATAGAAGCACTTACAGAGTCCCTAAATCAAAAGGACCTAATACATGTCTACAAGTCTTTCCACCCAAACTCAAAAGAGTATACCTTCTTTTCAGCACCTCATGGAACTTTCTCCAAAATAGACCGTATAGTTGGTCACAAAGCAAGCCTCACCAGATATAAAAAGATTGAGATAATCCCTTGTATTCTATCAGACCACCATGGACTAAAGCTGGACATCATAACCAAAAACCTACACGCACATGGAAACTGAACAATTTGTTACTCAATGACAGCTGGGTTAAGGAAGAAATAAGGAAAGAAATTAAAGACTTCCTAGAACTCAATGAAAATGAAGGCACAACATACCCAAATTTATGGGACACATTGAAAGCAGTGCTCAGAGGAAAATTTATAGCACTAAGTGCCTTCAAGAAGAAATTTGTAATATCACATACAAGTAACTTAATGGCCCAACTGAAAACACTAGAAAAAAAAGAAGCAGATACACCCAACAGGAGTAGAAGGCTGGAAATAATCAAACTCAGGGCTGAAATCAATCAATTAGAAACAAATAAAACTATTCAAAGAATCAATGAAACAAAAAGCTGGTTCTTTGAGAAAATCAACAAGATAGACAAACCCTTAGCCAAGCTAACTAAAAAACAGAGAGAATCTATCCAAATCTGCAAAATCAGAAATGAAAATGGGGACATAACTACAGATACTGTGGAAATCCAAACAATCATTAGGTCATACTACAAAAGCATATATGCCACAAAATTTGAAAATCTAAATGAAATGGACAATTTTCTCGATAGATTCCATCTTCCAACATTAAGTCAAGATCAGATAGAAAGACTGAACAGCCCTATATCCCCCAAGGAAATTGAAACAGTAATTCACAGTCTTCCCTCCAAAAAAGCCCTCGGCCCAATGGTTTCAGTGCAGAATTCTACCAGACCTTCAAAGAAGTGCTAATACCAATTCTTCTCAAACTATTCCACAAAATAGAAACAGAAGGAGCACTACCAAACTCATTCTATGAAGCGACAGTCACCCTGATACCCAAACCACACAAAGACCAACAAAAAAAGAGAACTTCAGACCTATCTCTCTTATGAATATTGATGCAAAAATACTCAATAAAATACTTGCAAACAGAATCCAAGAACACATCAAAGATATTATCCACTATGACCAAGTAGGCTTCATCCAAGGCATACAAGGGTGTTTCAACATATGGAAATCCATCAATATAATCCACCACATAAACAAACTGAAGGAGAAAAACCACATGATCATCTCCTTGGACGCCGAAAAAGCATTTGACAAAGTCCAACACCCATTTATGTTTAAAGTCTTGGAGAGATCAGGGATACAAGGCACATACTTAAACATAGTAAAGGCAATATACAGCAAGCCTACAGCCAACATTAAACTCAATGGAGAGAAACTTAAATCAATTCCATTGAAATCAGGGAAAAGACAAGGCTGCCCATTCTCTCCATATCTCTTCAAAATAGTACTTGAAGTCCTAGCCAGAGAAATAAGACAACTAAATGATATCAAGGGGATACAAATTGGAAAGGAAGAGGTCAAAGTGTCACTATTCGCAGATGATATGATGGAATACATGAGTGACCCCAAAAATTCAACCAGAGAACTCCTTCAGCTGATAAACAGCTTCAGCAAAGTGGCAGGATACAAAATCAACTCAAAAAAATCAGAAGCCCTCCTGTACACAAAAGACAAAAGAGCTGAGAAAGAAATTAGGGAAACAACACCCTTCACAATAGCCACTAATAACAAAGTACCTTGGGGTGACTCGAACCAAGCAAGTGAAAGACTCGTTTGAGAAAAACTTCAAGTCTCTGACGAAAGAAATTGAATAAGATCTCAGAAGATGGAAAGATCTCCCGTGCTCATGGATTGGTAGGATTAACATTGTGAAAATGGCCATCCTGCCAAAAGCAATCTATAGATTCAATGCAATTCCCATCAAAATACCAACTCAATTCTTTTCAGACCTTGAAAAAAAGATTCTCAGCTTCATATGGAGAAAAAAAACCCCAGAATCTCTAAAACAATCCTGTACAACAACAGATCATCTAGAGGTACCTCCATCCCTGATCTCAAGCTGTACTACAGAGCAATAGTAATAAAAACAGCATGGTACTGGCATGGAAATAGAAAGGAGGATCAATGGAACCAAATAGATGACCCAGAAATAAGCCCATGCAAATATGAATACTCGATTTTTGACAAAGCAGCCAAAACCATTCAATGGAAAAAAGATAGCATCTTTAACAGATGGTGCTGGTCTAATTGGATGTCTACATGCAGAAAAATGAAAATAGATCCACATTTATCACGCTGCACAAAACTAAAGTCTAAGTGGATCAAAGACCTCAACATAAAACCACATACACTAAATCTGTTAGAAGAAAAAGTGGGGAACAGCCTAGAACTCATTGGCACAGGAGAAACTTCCTGAACAGAACTCCAACAGCATAGGCTTTAAGAGCAACAATCAATAAATGGGACCTCATGAAACTGAAAAGCTTCTGTAAATCAAAGGACACCATCATCAAAACAAAACGACTGCCCACAGATTGGCAAAGAATCTTCACTAACCCATTCTCTGACAGAGGGCTAATATCCAGTATATATAAAGAACTAAAGAAGGTGAAAAGCAGCAAACCAAGTAATCCATTTAAAAAATAGGGAGCAGAGCTAAACAGAGATTTCTCTGTAGAGGAATATAGAATGGCAGAGAAACACTTAAAGAAATGCTCAACATCATTAGCCATCAGGGAAATGCAAATCAAAATGACCCTGAGATTTCACCTTACACCCATCAGAATGGCCAAGATGAAAAACTCAAGTGACAACACATGCTGGAGAGGTTGTGGAGAAAGGGGAACCCTCCTCCATTGCTGGTGGGAATGTAAACTGGTACAACCACTTTGGAAGTCAATCTGGCACTTTCTCAGACAACTAGGAATAGTGCTTCCTCAAGATCCAGCCATACCACTGCTAGGCATATACCCAAAATGTGCTCAAGTATACAATAAGGACATTTGCTCAACCATGTTTGTAGCAGCTTTATTTGTAATAGCCAGAACCCAGAAACAACCCAGATGTCCATCAACGGAGGAATGGGTATAGAAATTGTGGTATTTTTACACAATGGAATACTACTCAGCAATCTAAAAAGAGGAAATCATGAAATTTGCAGGCAAATGGTGAGATCTAGAAAGGATCATTCTGAGTGAGGTATTCCAGAAGGAGAAAGACAAACATGGAATATACTCGCTTATACAGACCTAAAAGATAAGATAAACATAATAAAATCTATACACCTAAAGAAGATAATCAAGAAAGCAGACACGGGGTATGCTTATCAATCCTTATTTAGAAAGACAAATGGGATATGCATTGAATGTATGGCAGGAGTCTACCGCAGAAGGCATCTGAAAGACTCTACCTAGCAGTGTATCAAAGTAGATACTAACACTCATAACCAAACCGTCAGCAGAGTACAGGGAATCATATGAAAGAAGGGGAGTTTGATGTGGAAAGGATAGGAGCTCCACAAGGACCAAACATATTTAGGCACAGGGTCTTTTCTGAGACTGACACTCAACCAAAGACCATGAGAGGTTAAACCCTAGAACCTCTGCTCGGATGTGACCCGTGATAGCTCAGTAATCAATTGGTTTCCCATAGTAAGGGGAACAAGGACTATTTCTAACAGGAACTCAATGACTGGCTCTTTGACCTCACCACCTCCCAAGGGAGGAGCAGTACTGTTAGGCCACAGAGGAAGACTTTGCAGCCAGTCGTGAAAATACCTGACAAAACGGAGTCATATGAAAGGGGATGAGGTCCTCCCCTATCAGTGGACTTGGAAAGGGGCAGGGAGGAGATGAGGGAGGGGGGGGTGGGACTGGGGAGGGAATGAGGGATACAGCTGGGATACAGAATTAACAAAATGTAACTAATGAGAAAAATAAAATTAAAAAAAAGAGGCTCACCATGAAGAAAAACAAAAGTTTTTGTGGAATTAAAGTTCAAAAATGAGGGGTGCGGGGCAAGATGGCATGCCGGGAGGACTCTCATTCTGAGGAGCAGCACAGCAGGATTGGCACAGTGACCAGCAATCAGAACTCGCGGCCATAAAACACAAGTGATTGTGTTTCACAGGTGAGAGGATACCCCATGGGGGGGATTCAATCAGCTTTAACTCACCCTGCTAAACCTCGGAAGAGATCCCAGTTCTGCCAGGCGCCTGGTCACCAGCCCAGAGCTACACGCCAGCACGATCTGGTCACGGTCCCAGACTGAAATGTGGGCCTACAACACCATAGACTGGATTTCCCAGTCGAGAGATAACCCCACGGAGCAGAAAACAATTGGGACCGACCTCAGGTTACCCAGACATCCCCTGGAAAAGACTCGGGTTCCGCGGGTGCCCCAAGAGCCAGCCCGGAGCCAGAGCTGGGACCCAGGTGCCTGCATCGAGCCCTGCCTGTGCGCCTGATTTGCCGCCTCAGATAGAACTGTGGGCACCAGGGCACCAGGCACCAGAGACTGCATTTCACTGGCAGGTGCAAACCCACAGGGAGGGAAAGGGCTGGTCTGATCTCAGAGCACTCAGCCGACACCCCCACCCCAAAACGGTCTAGGGAAAATTACCCAGGTTAGGGAGCCACCAAGGCTCCAAACGTCCAGAAAGGCGGAGCCACAAGCAGGCATCTGTGCCTGTGGGTTCTACTCGCCACCCCAGAAAGAACAGCAGTCCCCAAAGCAAAGACTGCATGTCTCTGACAGGAGGAAACCCCCAGCGGAGAGGGTCATCAGCTCTAATGCTTAGGACACCCAGCACCAAAACACTTCCTGGACTCACACAGACTCTATTGCAGGCAGGAGCGCTGTGCTCTGCCGCCATTATTGAGGTCTCCTAGGGCACTGGGACACACAGCTGCATCCTCAGACCTACAACAGCCAGAGAGCCATTACAGCAGCCCTCAGATACTGTGCCAAGGATCAACCAGTTATCCCTAACTAGACTGTCAAAACTGTGGGAATCCCTGGTCCTTCAAGAGGGCTGCAGCCACAGCATCTGGACCAGAGCAGTGCCTGCAGCCGCCATCACAGACAGGGACACACAGTTTCTGGTCCAGAGTGAGGCACCCAGCCTCCAGACCAGAGCAGTGCCCCCAGGCGCCAACTCAACCTAGGTGCACATTCTCCAGGCCCAGAGCAGAAAATCAGCCTCTGGCCCAGAGACTTGCTGAGTGCACCTCCTACTTTCCCAGACAGAACTGTGCCCACAAGATAACAGACTGAGTTTCCCTGTTGGGAGAAAACCCCACAGCAAGGGAATCAGCAGGTTCTTCAAGAGGACTGTACATGGAAATTTAGTGAGCAGTAGCACACTAAATTTATAACAAGAAACCCAGCAGTGGGGCAGCTGTCTTGAGAAATTGTATGGGTAAGAGGAGATCCCCCCCTGCCTAACATAGACCACAGCTACTACTCAGGGATATAAACCTGAGGTGAGCAGTGGCAACTCCTGAGAAACACTGGCCATACAGTGACCATAACCAAAAAGCAGAGAAGGACTCCTTCAGGAAAAATCATCTTCCGGCCAAGGTTATACTCCCTACCTCAAGATTCCAGGAAGCACAGAAACTAACAGCCAACACCTAAATCAGCCCAATGGGTAGAGGTTAGCTTAAAAGCTCAACCAACAAAAGACAGGGCAATATGTCATCTCCAGAACCCAGCCATCCATGGGCAAACAGCCCTGGACAATGCAGCATAATAGAAAATCAAGAAGATGACCTTACATCTATGCTGATGAAAAGGATAATAGAGGAAACAAATAAAATACGTAAAGAATTAGAGGAAGATAAAACCAAACAGATCATGGCTATCCGTAAAGAAATGGAGGAAGATAAAGACAAGCAGATTAGGGCCATCCGTGAAGAAATACGGAAAGATGCAGCCAAACAACTTGTGGCCTTCAGAGAAGAAATAATTAAATCACTGAAAGAAATAAAAGAGACAGAGTTGAAGGAACTAAAAGAAAAAGAGGAAAATACAAGCAGACAGGTGAAGAAAGTAAACAAAACAACTCAAGACCTGAAGATAGAACTAGAAAAATTAAAGGAAACACAAATGGAGGAAATAACGGAGAGGAAGAATTTAGGGAAGAAAACAGGAAGTACAGAGGTAAGCATAACCAACAGACTACAAGAAATGGAAGAAAGAATATAGGTGTAGAAGATACAATGGAAGAAATCGATGTATCTGTCAAAGAAAATGTTAAATCCAAAAAATTCCTGACACAGACCGTCCAAGAAATCCAAGACAATATGAAAAGACAAAACGTAAGAATAATAGGAATAGAGGAAAAAGAAGACTCCCTTCTCCAAGGCCCAGAAAATATTTTCAACAAAATCATTGAAGAAAATTTCCCCAAGTTAAAGGAGAAGCCAATAAGAATACATGAGGCCTACAGAACACCCAACAAATTTGACCAGAAAAGAAAATCCTCGTGCCACATAATAATCAAAACAGTAAGTACACAGAACAAAGAAAAAATACTAAAAGCTGCAAGGGAAAAAGACCAAGTAACATATAACGGCAAACCCATTAGAATCACACCTGACTTTTCAACAGAAACTATGAAAGCCAGAAGGGCCTGGACAGATATCATGCAGACCCTAAGAGAACACAGATGTCAACCCAGGCTACTATACCCTGCAAAACTCTCAGTCCTCATAGACGGAGAAAACAAGATATTCAATGACAAAAACAAATTTCAACAATACCTACACACAAATCCAGCATTACAGAAGACACTGGAAGGGAAAATACAACCCAAGAAAATTAGCTCCTGTCAAGAAAACACAGGAAATAATTAACCTTACTACAGCAAAACAAAAAGCAACCAAGCACACAAACTTATGATGACAGCCAACATGAAAATCAAAGGATCTAACAGCCACTGGTCATTAATTTCTCTCAACATCAATGGACTCAACTCTCCAGTAAAAAGACACAGACTAACAGAATGGATACATAAACAAAACCCAGCAATCTGTTGTATACAAGAAACACACCTAAGGCACAAAGATAGACATTACCTGAGGGTAAAAGGTTGGAAGACTACTTTCCAAGCAAACAGACCCAAGAAAGAAGCAGGAGTAGCCATTCTAATATCTGATAAAATAGACTTTCAACCAAAATTAATAAAAAGAGATGAGGAAGGACACTTCATACTCATCAAGGGAAAATTCCACCAGGAAGACATCACAATCCTGAACATCTATGTCCCAAATACAGGAGCACCCACATTTGTTAAAGAAACACTGATAAAATTTAAACCACATATAGATCCCCACACATTAATAGTGGGAGACTTCAACACCCCACTCTCAACAAAGGACAGGTCAACAAAACAGAAATTAAACAAAGAAACAATATCTCTGACAGAGGTCATGAATGAAATGGACCTCACAGATATCTACAGAACTTTACACCCAAACACAAAAGAGTTTACCTTCTTCTCAGCACCTCATGGAACCTTCTCCAAAGTAGATCATATAGTTGGTCACAAAGCAAGCCTCAACAGATACAAGAAGACTGAAATAATTCCTTGTATCCTGTCTGATCACCATGGAATAAAGCTGGACTTCAACAACAACAGAAATAGCAAAAAGCCTACACACTCATGGAAACTGAACAACTTGTTACTAAATGACAGCTGGGTCAGGGAAGAAATAAATAAAGAAATTAAAGCCTTTCTAGAACTCAATGAAAATGAAGACACAACATACCCTAACTTGTGGGACACAATGAAAGCAGTGCTAAGAGGAAAGTTCATAGCACTAAGTGCCTTCAAGAAGAAATTCGAGACAGCTCATTCAAGCAACTTAATGGCCTACTTAAAAACCCTAGAAAAAGAAGAAGCAGACACACCAAAAAGGAGTAGACCGCTGGAAATAATCAAACTCAGGGCTGCAATCAATCAATTAGAAACAAATAAAACAATTCAAAGAATCAATGAAACCAAGAGCTGGTTCTTTGAGAAAATCAACAAGATCGACAAACCCTTAGCCAAGCTAACTAAAAGGCAGAGAGACATCACCCAAATCAACAAAATCAGAAATGAAAAGGGGGACAAAACTACAGACACTGAGGAAATCCAAACAATCATTAGGACTTATTTCAAAAGTCTATATGCCACAAAATTTGAAAATCGAAATGAAATGGACAATTTTCTTGATCGATTTGACTCATCAAAGCTGAATCAGGACCAGGTAAATCAATTAAATAGTCCTATATCCCCCAAAGAAATAGAAGCCGTCATCAAAAGTCTCCCATCCAAAAAAAGCCCAGGACCAGATGGCTTCAGCGCAGAATTCTACCAGACCTTCAAAGAAGAGCTAACTCCAATTCTCTTCAAACTATTCCACAAAATAGAAACAGAAGGAACATTACCAAACTCATTCTATGAAGCCACAATCACCTTGGTACCTAAACCTCACAAAGACTCAACAAAGAAAGAGAATTTCAGGCCAATCTCCCTTATGAACATTGATGCAAAAATACTTAACAAAATACTTGCAAACCGGATCCAAGAACACATCAAAGATATTATCCACTATGACCAAGTAGGCTTCATCCCAGGTATGCAGGGGTGGTTCAATATACGGAAATCCATCAATGTGATCCACCATATTAACAAACTGAAAGAAAAAACCACATGATAATCTCCCTAGATGCTGAAAAAGCATTTGACAAAATCCAACATCCATTCATGTTTAAAGTACTGGAGAGATCAGGGATACAAGGCACATATCGAAACATAGTAAAGGCGATATACAGCAAGCCTATAGCCAACATCAAACTGAACAGAGAAACTTAAAGCAATCCCACTGAAATCAGGGACAAGACAAGGCTGCCCACTCTCTCCATATCTCTTCAACATAGTGCTGGAAGTCCTTGCTAGAGCAATAAGACAGTTGAAGGAGATCAAGGGAATATAGAAGGGAAAGGAAGAAGTCAAATTATCACTATTTGCAGATGATATGATAGTACATATGAGTGACCCCAAAAACTCTACCAGGGAACTCCTACAGCTGATAAACACCTTCAGCAAAGTGTCCGGATACAAAATTAACTCAAAAAAATCAGTAGCACTCCTGTATACAAAAGACAAAAGGGCTGAGAAAGAAATTAGAGAAACAACACCATTCACAATAGCCACAAATGACATAAAGTACCTTGATGCAACCCTAACCAAGCAAGTCAAAGACTTGTATGAAAAAAATTTCAAGTCTCTGAAGAAAGAATTAGAGGAAGATATGAGAAGATGGAAAGATCTCCCATGCTCATGGCTTGGCAGGATTAACATAGTAAAAATGACCATCTTACCAAAAGCAATCTACAGATTTAATGCAATTCCCATCCAATTGCCAACACAATTCTTTGCAGACCTGGAAAGAAAAATTCTCAACTTCGTATGGAATAACAAGAAACTGAGAATTGCTAAAACAATCCTCTACAATAAAAGATCTTCTGGAGGTATCTCCATCCCTGATCTCAAGCTGTACTATAGAGCAACAGTTATAAAAACTTCATGGTACTGGCATAGAAACAGAATGGTGGATCAATGGAATCGAACAGAAGACCCAGAAATAAACCCACACACTTACGGGCAACTGATTTTTGACAAAGATGCCAAAACCATACAATGGAAAAAAGATAGCATCTTCAACAAATGGTGCTGGTCCAACTGGATGTCTACATGTAAAAAAATGAAAATAGATCCATACTTATCATCCTGTACAAAACTGAATTCCAAGTGGATCAGAGACCTCAACATAAAACCAGACACATGAAATCGGCTAGAAAAAAAAGTGGGGAATACCCTAGAACTCATTGGTACAGTAGAAAACTTCCTGAACAGAACACCAACAGCACAGGCTCTAAGAGCAACAATCAATAAATGGGACCTCATGAAATTGAAAAGCTTCTGTAAAGCAAAGGACACCTTCATCAAAACAAAGCGACTGCCTACAGATTGGGAAAGAATCATCACCAACCCTTTATCTGACAGAGGACTCATATCCAGTATATACAAAGAACTAAACAAGCTGAAAATCAATAAACCAAGTAATCCACTTAAAAAATTGGGAACAGAACTAAAGAGAATTCTCTGTAGAGGAATATCGAATGGCAGAGAAGCACTTAAAGAAATGCTCAACCTCATTAGCCATCAGGTCAATGCAAATCAAAAGAACCCTGAGATTTCAACTTACACCCATTAGAATGGCCAAGATGAAAAACTCAAAGGACAACACATGCTGGAGAGGTTGTGGAGAAAAGGGAACCCTTCTCCACTGCTGGTGGCAATATAAACTGGTACAACCACTCTGGAAATCAATCTGGCACTTTCTCAGAAAACTAGGAATAGCGCTTCCTCAAGATCCAGCTATACCACTCCTAGGAATATACCCAAAAGTGGCTCAAGTACACAAAAAGGACATTTGCTCAACCATGTTTGTAGCAGCTTTATTTGTAATAGCCAGAAGCTGGAAACAACCCAGATGCCCCTCAACTGAAGAATGGATGCAGAAATTGTGGTACATCTATACAATGGAGTATTACTCAGCAATGAAAAATAAGGAAATCATGAAATTTGCAGGTAAATGGTGGGACCTGGAAAGGATCATCCTGAGTGAGTTGTCCCAGAAGCAAAAAGACACGCATGGTATATACTCACTCATATAAACATACAACATAGAATAAACCCACTACAATCTATACATCTAAACAAACTAAGCAAAAGAGAGGACCCTAACTAAAATGTTCAATCCCCATCCTGAAAGGCAAAGAGGATGGACATCAGAAGAAAACGAAAATAGGAAACAACCTTGGAACCTGCTACAGAGGGCCTCTGAAAGCCAGAAGAAAACAGGAAACAACCTTGAAACCTGCCACAGAGGGCCTCTGAAAGCTTCTGCAGTATAGACTGTCAAAGCAGATGCTGAGCCTGATGGCCAACTGATGGGCAGAGTGAATGGAATTCTATGTAATAAGTGGGAAATAGTAAGAGCTGGAGGGAACAGGAACTCCACAAGGAGAGCAACAGAACAAGATAATTTGAACACAGGGAACTTCTCAGAGACTCATACTCCAACCAAGGACTATTTGTGGAGATGACCTGGAACCCCTGCACAGGTGTAGCCCATGGCAGTTCAGTGTCCAAGTGGGTTACATAGTAATGGGAAGAGGGACTGCCTCTGACATAATCTGATTGGCCTGCTCGTTGATCACCTCCCCTTGAGGGGGGAGCAGCCTTACCAGGCCACGGTAGAGGACAATGCAGCCACTTTTGATGAGAACTGATAGACTAAGATCAGAAAGGAGAGGAGAACCTCCCCTATCAGTGGACTTGGGGAGTGGCATGCATGCAGAAACAGAAACGGGAGGGAGGGTGGGATCGGGAGGGGAGGAGGGAGAGGCTTATGGGGGGATACAAAATGAATAAAGTGTAATTAATAAAAAATTTTAAAAAAAGTTCAAAAATGAAACAAATACCAGAATGTTCTGTTTATAGAAGAAATTTCCAAATTTATGAGTACAATGGTGTTATTATTTTATATATACTTGCATATCTGTAAAAATAAAGGGATTCACAGGTAATAACAGATATATACATGAATGATCTTCACTAAATTAATTAGCCTTATGATGTGGAAACCAATAGGTGGCTGAAGATGCAGTTCATTGGGAGAGTAATAGCCTATCATTTGCCCTCATATCCATCACTACAAAAATTATTTCTCAAAATCAAATATGTGTTTATAGAGAATAATAGAATAAGAGGTAAGTATTGGTACATAATGAACATTTGATACTTTTTACATATTTTTTAATTGTAGCCTCAGAACAACTTCAAGTAGGTGCTATTTTGATTCCAATTTTACATTGATATCTATATTTTGCAAAAGACTTTATGAAAGAGTTTATCCAGGTTTCCAAAAAATTAGCATCTGTAATGGTTTCATTACATGTTCAGAATCACTACCTAGGAATAGGGTGGTTGATCTTGACACTTCTAAAAATGATCTTTATAAAAAAATGTAGAACAAGTCCAACTTTCTCCCTCACATCTGTCTTGCAGATATCTTAGCTAGGGTTTCTATTGCTGTGAAGAGACCATGATCATGGCAACTGTTGTAAAGAAAACATTTAATTGGGGCTGACTTACAGTTCATTATAGTTCAGAGTTCTAGTGCATTATCATCATCATGGCAGGAAGCTTGATGGCATGCAGACAGACATGGTGCTGGAGAAGTAGCTAAGAGTTCTACATTTGAGTTGACAGGCAACTGGAGGAGCCAGTGACACTGGGCCTCACTTTAGCTTCTGAAATTTAAAATTCCAATCCCTGGTGACACACCACATCTACACCAACAAGGCCACACCTCCTAATAAATGCTGCTTTCTGAGCCTATGGGAGTTATTTTCATTCACATCACAGACAGTAAAATTGAATCCGTCATCAGTTACTAAAATAAATGAACAAACTAGTTTGGGACTTCTTGGGTTGTGAATGAACCAATTTGCTGGGTGTTTCTGAGGTTCTGCTATTAGGTATCAAATAGATGGAAGTAGGTTGGCTTTCCATCTTGACAGGGAACTGTTTGCTGGATGTCTTTCTGTCACTATACTGTGTTAATCTCTCTAGGCTCGCAGGTTAGTCTGATTCTATGATTTGAGGCTTCCATGGGGCTAGCACCCAAAGCTCTGAGTCTGAATGAATCCCAAGATGTCCCTCTTAATTCTCAGGCTCTTGGGGTTAATGGGTCAGGCAAATGGGAGCAGTAAGAAGGTTTTGAGTAACTAAAAGTGGTTCCAGGGAGTGTTTTAAGGCATAGGGGTTAGGATATGAGATTTGATGCAGTCCTGCAGGGAGCACCTCGTTCATGAGCTTCCATATTTTCTCCACACCTTCTATCAGCACCTCGCCTACTCAGAATAATGCCTCTCCCTTCTTCTTTTGTCAAGGAGAACTTTCAGACCCAGTTCATAAGAGTTGAGAAATTAAATTACAATTTGAACAATTAGTCTTTGTTAAAAGCCTCTGCTCATCTTTGGGCATTAAGAGAGAAATATATAAGATGATGAACACTGAGTTTAAATCTTTTTTAATGCAATCAGTATGATTTATTAGGCTTGTCATGCTTGCCTTACCATGATAAAGTGAACCACCTAACTCAAGCCGAGGCTAGAGAACAAGCCCAGTGCAATTGTCAGAGAAGCTTGGGGGAAAAACAAGGAGAAAAATAGTTTTCATATGTTGTTCCTTCCATCTGTAATGCTTCCCCAACCTCCTACCTCTTGAGATTGCAACTCAATTGACAGACCTTCAAAGACATCTGTTCCAGTCTTTCAAGATCATAGTTTGCTATTATCTGTTTTCAGAGAATCTTGAAGTTCTTCATATTACCTGACACAGCAGTGATTCTACTCCTACTGGTGACACTTTTTGAATTAATGTCTGTATCCCACATTAGATTGGAAGTTTCACAAGGGCAGGGACTTTCTACCTTACCTGTAAGATCTTCCACGTCAATATAATTCCTGACAAGGTACTCAATAATGACTTCTTGAATAAATGACATCTTATGAGATGCAGCATGTGACAATATTGTGTGCCATTTCTTCTGCCTAGAAAGGCAGTATGGTTCTTAAATACTGCTGTGGAGAATGACTATTTGAGTTCAGACCCCATCTATGAAATTTACTATCTATTTGACCCTAGTAAGACCATTTAAGGTTTCTGTCTGTCTCAGTTTCCTCATAGATACAAAGGAGAGAATAATTGCATTTTTGTCATAGTCTTATGAGGACTAAATGAGTTAATACCTGCCAAACCCGTGAATGGCATAGTTATTATATTCAACCAATGTGATATATTGTTTTATTAACTTCCTTACTTCAGATCAGACTGAGCAATTGCATTCAGCTGCTTTTTTTTTTTTAAATAAATTATGCTGTCTGGCACCAAAGACAGATATGCAGTCCTATGTTTTGATTCACACTTCAAGGGGCCACTCCATACCTACCCTCCCTTCCACATTATCTATTGTAGTCTATTACTTGATTTGATGTCTTTGAGGCAGGCAATAAGGGAATCCTTTGGGTTTCTCAGTTCCTGCCTTGCAAATGTCACTAATGTTTTTAGAGGAGGAATCAACTTTGGCACATAGCAATAATTCAGCAGCCTCCCAGACTGCTTCAGTAGCAAAATGGTAAAACGATGTGTCTTGTACATTTCACTTTCAAATGACAAGAAAATAAGTGGCCCATCAGCTACTAATTACTCCACAAATCATTGACAAGGGGCTATGGGTTATGCAAAGTTGCCTCAGAGGCAACAAGGTGGCAGAAAGGTTCAGTATGCTAGTCATTACATTGTTAATGAAGAAGAACTGAATAAAATTAAGAGATTCTCATTTATTTGGTTCATAGACTCAGTATGAGTTTACAAGCTTTCAAATAAATAAGTAATGTTTAGGAGGCTATTGTGTCTTATAATTCAACCACCTACTGACAACTGTGGTGGCTATCCTATCAAGAAATATTGAATATTCTTATCCTCTCACTCTTGGAGTACTGTGGATGAACAAAGGGTTCTCTTTTGTCTTCTTATGCTCACGTTGAATCTGGAAATTGTTGAATAAAACATGGTTTCCTGAATCCTTTAAATGAAGTATTTTTGACTTTTGTTTGAGGTAGGTTCCATGTTTCTAAGCTCTGAATCTAGAGTGAGACAGCTTGTGTTTGAGTTCTAGTGCAAACATCCATAAGCTTTGCTATCATTAATATTCTTCCTAGTTTCTGTGTTCCAAGTTTGTTATTGCCAAAATGATCCTAACCTTAAAGTGTGTTGTGAAGCTAAAATGAAACATTACATGTAAAACATTGGCACACTCTGTCATATATAGTAAATGTCAATAAATTATTAGTATTTTCCCTTCTTATATTTTCTTTCATGATCTATTAAATATACATTATTTTCTGTGCTAACAGTTATACATACATTAACTTATTAAATGCTCTTAGTCACATTAAACTGTGGAATGCCCAGCCCTAAATTGGATGTGTGTTATTACATCCCCTACTTTCAAAGTTCACAATCTGTGAGCTAGGTCATAGTATTCTTATCTCTGTTGTACAGGTGAGAAAATTGCTATTCTGAGAGATGTAGTTTCTTGTTTAAGGTAACAAATCCAGTGACTACTAGCATTTCTGATCTTGGCAGTGCATGGAGAAGGACATACGGAACAGAAATTTAGTTAGACACCAGGCATAGCGCTTGTTGGGTCCTCAGGGAAGACTGAGAACAGAAGGCTGATTATCCTGGATAATCAGCCACCATTTGCAGGCAAAGAACACGATATGCCACTGGGCTCCTCTCTTTACTATGATGATTGATTAAAATAGTATATAGCTACTGTTTTCTTATTGAGTCTAGAGGAACAAAAAATCTCTTTTAGAAGACAATATAGTTCAATGTGTATATGTGTGTGTTTCTGTGTGTGTGTGTGTGTGTGTGTGTGAGAGAGAGAGAGAGAGAGAGTTGGTACCCCTTTAAAAAAGTTTTATTAATTCATTAAGAGTTAGATAAAATGTATTTTGATACATTCATGTTTTCCCAACTCCCCTAAAGACATACACTTTTGTCTACCAATCAACTTCTTAGTGGCTTAATAAAAACCACCTAAGTCAATTTTTTTTCTACCAATACATTCTTGGTATGGTGGTCATAACTTTAGTGTGGTAGACATACCAAGGAACACATCCTTAAAGAAAACTGACTTTCCCTCTCCCAGAAGCTATGAATAGTCACTAACTCATCTAGGGCTAGAACTTCTTACCTGCTCCATACATGTCCATGTTGAGATTTTGTTTGATTTGAGATTTTGCATGTTTTGTGCATACTGTAACAATTTCTGTGGGTTGACATGTGCAATTGCCCTGTTATATTGTAAAAAAAATTGTTTAGTCATGAATGGCCTCTACTTGTTACAGTCTCTCCACCCCTCCTCCAACATGATTTCTAAACCTTGGGAGGAGGAAATGAAATGATAGACATACCATTCAGGGCTAAGAATCTGTGTAGCCTCTTATTCTTTGCATCTTGACCAATTGTACATTTCTGTATTACTCACCATCTACTGCAAACAGAGTTTTCTCATGAGGGTTGAGAGATAACTAATGTACAGGTACCAATTAAGTATATTTAATTTCATGTTTTGATGTATCAGTTCAACAAGAAGGGCTCCTGGGCTCAGATTGCTGTGGTTCAAGTCCTATCACATTTGGCTGATACTAAATATTCATTTGAATCTCTAGTGCAACATGCTTTTTGTCCATATGTGTGTATATGTGAGTGTGTTTGTGTATATGAGCACATGTATGTGCAGGAACATGCTTATGGATATGTATGTGCTTGTGAGATCAGAGGACAACTGTGGTGGTTGTTCCTCTGGAGCTATCCACATTGATTTTTGAGATAGGAAGGAGCTCTCACTGGCTTAGAGCTTGCCAACTAAGTTAGGCTAAGGTTTGGAAGTGTGGTCTAAGGATTCAAGGAAGCCCATGAACGGCACACAATTTTCATAATAGTAATAAAGTATTATTTGCCAGTGTCACTTCCATTCCCTCATAAATGTATGGGGAAGGGTTCCTCAGTCTCCAAGATGAATGACAATATCATAAAACCAATGGCTAATTGAATACATGTTTCTATCATCTTGGGTTTTAAAAGTGTTGCTTTAAATATTTTTTATTAAATTGTTATTTTTTATATTAATTAGTTTATTCATTTTGTGTCCCACTGACACACACATGTACTAACTAAACAAAAGCTTCTTAGGAAACTTCATGATTTCTGTAAGAATAAGGTGATTTTGATATTTTTAAACAAATTAATAGGACTGCTTTAGGTTTTACTTTGTTCTGTTTATGTAAGAAGTGAGAAATAGTAAGAGCTCGAGAGGACAGGAACTCCACAAGGAGAGCAACAGAATGAGAAAATTTGAACACAGGGAACTTCCCAGAGACTCATACTCCAACCAAGGTCTATTCATGGAGATAACCTAGAACCCTGACAATGCAGCCACTTCTGATGAGAACTGATAGACTAAGATCAGAAAGAAGGAGAGGAGGATCTCCCCTATCAGTGGACTTGGGGAGGGGCATGCATGCAGAAAAGGGGGGAGGGTGGGACCGGGAGGGGAGGAGGGAGGGGCTTATGGGGGGATACAAAATGAATAAAGTATAATTAATAAAAGTTAAATAAAAAAGAAAATAGCAACATCAATCTTATTAAATTAAAAGGGTAAACCAAAATGGTACATATAAATCTTTTCCCCAGTGTTTGGAATATACTATGCTCATTAAATATTACTAATTTAGAGGTCATGTTGATCTATATATCGGTATGGGTCTATGGATAACTTCCCTGTTAATTGTATTGTGGGCATATGTATGTATATCAATTACAGAAAACACAGTATCAGTTAGTTTTGTTAATTTGCCATAAACTAGAGTCATGAAAGAAACCACAACTGAGAAATTGCCTTCATGAGATTGGCTTGTGCGCATGCATGTGGAGCATTTTCTTGATTAATGACTTGTATGGGAGTTCCCTATACACTGTGGGCAGTATGACCACTTGGTAGGTGATCCTGGGCTGAATAAGAAAGCAGGGTTAGCAAGCCATGAAGAACAAGTCAGTAAGTAATATTCCTCTGTGGTTTTTACTTCAGGTCCTGCTCAGAATTCCATTAGTGGACTGTGATGTGAAATATAAGCCAAACAAACTAATTCTCCCCCAAAGTTGGTTTGGTCAGTATTTTTTGATAGCAACAAAAAGCAAACTAGGAAATCAGTGACTTGTATGGCTATCAGAGTGCCGGGTACAGTGTCAAAATACATGAAAAAAATTAATGTGTTTGAGAAAGTAGTACTTATATGTGCAACTACATCAAACCAGGTAAGACAAAGTCTGATTATTAAATTGAGTTCATCACGTATGCAAAACTACACCAACTAAGAAGCTTATGTAATTATGATTTAGAAAAGGAGAAGAAACCAAAGATAGAGATTAAGGACATTTTCCTGGGTAATACCTTTCCCATAAAGGTGCTTATTATACATAGTAAAGTATATGCCTTCTCAGAGAGATTATAAGGCACAAATCTTTCATATCTTCATTGGAAGTGAAATGTCTTTTAGTGTGCAGAAAAACAAACTTGAATTCATTGTTCTTAAAGATTGTCATTAGTCATTGTGAGGATTTAGGCAGCTGACCTGGTTTCAAATCCTGACACTTTAGTAGCTTTGGGACCAGGAGGGGCATATCCACTCATTTTGTGGAGCCCCAAGACCTTTATATGAAAAATGGGTTTACCACTGATGACTACCCCTGTCTTAATTTGACTCTCATTTTAAGTAGGACAAATGAGATCATGTAGGTGATAGTGTTTTGCATACTGTAAAGTGCTAGCTGAATGTGCAACAGTGTCATCACATGGTCTTTCTCCTCTTTGCCTATTACACATCTACTTTCATGATGTTCTGAGATTGGTGGCATCTGTTCCAGAGAGGAAGTAGGCTTGGAATAGCCTGGGTATTTACGGAGGAGATTGGCAGAGTCTGAGTTGTGAAACTCTGTGGTCTGCTCCAGATTACTCTGCCGCGTTCTTCCTCACTCTCCTGAGCACTAAATTTATTCTCCCTGTTGGGGGAAAAAAAAACTTTTTTCAATTTCAAGTTTGCTCTATTACGTTTCTTCTTACTTTTAGTCAGAAGGAAGTTAAGAATAATCTCCTGGAAAGGCTGTTTCTTACCTCAGAATGCTCACACTGAACTCAGAACTCTCCTCTCTGCTGCTCACAGCCCAGAATTAACAGACTTTCTAATCCAAGAAAGAAACTCTGAAGAACAGTGCTGATATTACCAGGCATGATAACAAATAACTTTTGTGGCTCTGGTTTTATACTTCTAATAATGTAGTTATTAGTAAAAGTGTGGCTTTGGCCCTGCCTTCTAAATGCTTGCACTTGTAATTAACTCAAATGTGCCCTGATGACATTTGAACAGGCAAGTCTGAGAGTCAATTTTCCCTGTGTGCTTTGGAACCACCTCATACTCAGTACATGACTGCATGCAGTTTATTTCACCTCTCTGAGATTCACTTTATGCAATGGTCCAAAAAGGATCCTTATAGGGCTTATGTGAATGTTGAAGAAGTTAAGTTAGGTTTAAATCAGGCATATTATCAACACTCAGCAAATAAGAATTATTACTGTCATGATTATGCAAGGAGCTACTTATACTGAGAGCTCCAGCCATGACCTCTGAGGGCTTGTACTCAAAACGAAATGAAATAAGAAGCTACCAGTGACAAAATGAGGGGGAAAGACCAGGAAGGTAACATTCATTTCAGCAGCTACTGATCAACTCTGGAGGCCTCAAAAATGAGTCCCCTTTCTCATCTACTTGACCTTACCATAGAAGTAAACATTACTTAACTGTGTAAAAACCATAGGTTTTTTTTCCCCTAAGTGAGGTGAGGGGGAAGAAAAAGGGAGAAGAAATAAACACCATCTGGGTTGAGAATCTGAAGAAAGAAAAGTTTCATTTTTTTTTCCATTACAAAAAAAGAGTAGGGTAGTGGGGATAGGGAGAAAAATCTCATTTTCAGTTCACCTGGAGCTGTCTGGTAAAGTGGCAAGGGTGTTTTTTCCCAGACACTATTTCTAACCATTTAATCATAGGCAAGTCTGGTCCTAGCAAGTAAGTTATTTCCCAGAGAAGGGGCAGGCAGACACCAGAGGCAGGTGTCAAAACAACTAGTAATCTCTCCCTAATTATGCCAGCCCAAGGGGAACCTGTTCTTGGGGAACCTGTTCACTGTGAAACTCCCAGAATGAAATAATGATTGGGTCCTTTGTAAATATTGGGTTCTAATTTGTAGCCACCTCTTTAGGTCATGATTACAAGCAGAAAGGTTTACTATAACAAAGGACTCAAACAAACAGCAAATGGTACATCCATCTTATCAGTCTTTGAACTTTTCGGTTCAGAGCAATAAAAATAGAGTAGAGAGACTTCACAGTGGTGGGAGCTTTTCTGTGGTTAAAAAATTTGTAATAAGTGCAGATTGTAGAGCTGAAGATGGAAAAAATAAAATTGAACTAAAATTAAAAATAATTCAATTACTTTTCCTAATAAGTTTATTAAAAGACTTTATGTGCACTGTTATTATCCCCAGTTTTGTATGAAGAAATAAAGGCATAAGAAGGCCAACTGATATGCTCAATATAAGTAACATCCTGAATTTGAACCCAGATATGCTGGCTCCAGTGTCCTTCCTCATTAACATATAACACAATGATTTGCTAATTCTGGTTATGTTAACAGTTTTGTTTTTCTCTTGACCTTGCAACCAAAGATCATTGTAGCATACAAATATCTTCCTTAGACATGTATATATAACACATTTATTTCCCACTAAGATCTGGTGCCTGTCGTATTATGAGGATGACATTAAAAGAGCCAAAAGACAATATCCACCTAGATATCTCCCTTCATTTTGTGTTTAAACTTCATTTCACCTGGTTACTTTTATAGGCTGGCATGTTAATCACTCAAAGGGTATCTTTCTAAAAACTCTCTCACTCTTCAAGGCTGAAGATGTAGATATGTCATTGTCCTATGCATGCAGGCACCTAGAATTCCAGGAAGAGCAAAACTTGAAAGGAGTGAACACTTCCCTGTAAAAGGTAACTATATACTGGGGCAGAAGGAATAGTATCTTGAAAATTATATTGTCTTTCAAGTAAAAACACTATGAGACCACCTAAAGTAACTAGAGCTGAAACAGTTATGGATAGACTGTACCTTGGCAAGATCTGTCTTATTTCTGAATTGCCCCTAGCAGCAATTATTCCCTTATATAAATCTAAACTCTGTATCAGTATAGATTTGAGGCCAATATTTTTCTTCCCATTGTGAACACACTGAATAAATCTCTTCTATCTTCCTTTTCTCATTACTAATTACTTTGATTAGTTTATCAGGAAGAGTGGCCAAATTCAACCTGGTAGAGCATCCACAGCTATCAGAGCTTATGCCCTAAAAACTATGGTTATACAATGGAAAATTGGGCATACTCTAAAAAAATTAAAATGTTTCTACTTGATTTATTAAGCTATGAGTTCTGTTATTCTTGGAACTTGGAAGTTACAAATCCAATACATAAGGGAGCTACAAACTCATTTCAGTGACTATGTTGCCATTCTAGCTTTAGAGAAATAGCAAGCTGTTACCCATAATCTGAACTTTAAATTTATACCCAAGTTCTCTACACCACATAGGAGAATCTTACGATATAAAAAAAATTATAAAGATCTTGGAATTCTCAACCTCCTAGATACTAATGCTTTTTTCAACTCTTCTGGTTATCTTGACTAGTGGAATACGGAGCCTTGGGGAGAAGAGACGAGTTATTATCAAGCTGGCATTTAGTCAATGGCTACTGGTGGTGAATTGCTAAAATATGCTACAGAAGAAATTTTAGAATAAATGAGATTGTGTCCCAATCCAGTGTTTTATAGGAATTCCACAGGTTAAGAGATTTCTAGGCAAAACTCATACTGGTAGTCTCTAGAAAATCCTGTTATCTAGGATGAATCATGGCCCTCATGGAATATAAGACATATCTCTCAACAGATGTAAGCAGCAACAGCAGCAACAATATAACCTTGAACCAACTGAGCATTTAACTGAACTTGACCTGATGCAGTAAATAATACATTGTTTCTAGAAAAGTTTAGTTATTGTTATCAGGAAAGCATTTATTTTGTTAAACATAATCTCATGACAAAGGA
>NW_026590407.1:2083568-2086195 GCF_907164565.1 Psammomys obesus | reverse complement strand
CACACATATATATATATACACACATATATATATATATATATATAACACAAGTATTTATTATAATTTATTCAATTTTTATCACGGCTGTGGCTTACTTCCTCAACTCCTCCCAACTCTACTCTCCTTCCCTTGTCTACCACTATGCTCTCCCCTAGTCCACTGACACGGGAGGACCTCCTCCCCTTCTATCTGACACTAGCCTGTCAGGTCTCATCAGGACTGGCTGCATTGTCTTCCTCTGTGATCTGGCAAGGCTGCACACCTCAAGAGAGGTGATCAGAGAGCCTCTCACTGATTTCATGCCAGAGACAGCCCTTGCTCCACTTACTAGTGACCCCACTTGGAGACTGAGTCTATGGGCTACATCTGAGCAGGGGTTTTAGGTCTTCTCTATGCATTGTCCTTGATTGGGGTATCAGTATCTGATCAGCCCACAGGTTTGTTTTTTGTTTTTGTTTTTGTTTTTTTTTTTGGCTCTGTTGGTCTCCTTTTGGAGCACATGTCCCCTCCAGGTATTTCTACCTCCCACTTCTTTCATAAGATTCCTTTGAGTCTGCCCAGAGTTTGGCTATGAGTCTCAGCCTCTGCTTCCATACCTCGATCAGTAAAGTCTTTAGAAGTCATCTGTGATAGGCTCCTGTCCTGTTCTCTTTCTTCTCCTGTCTCTGATGTCTACCATATTTGTCCTTCTGTATGAGGATTGAGAATCTTCTCTAGGATCTTCACTGTTGTGTAGCTTTCAGTATGTTTATCCTATATTACATGGCTAATATGCACTTATGAGTGAGTGTGTGTCTTTCTGCTTCTGGGATATGTCACTCAAGATGATCTTTTCTAGTTACCACCATTTGCATGTAAATTTCATGATTTCCTTGTTTTTAATAGTTGAGTAGTAGTCCATTGTGTAAATGTACCACAATTTCTGTATCCATTCCTCCGTTGAGGGATATCCGAGATTGTTTCCAGGTTCTGGCTATGACTAATATGGCTGCTACAAACATTGTTGAGCAAATGTCCTTGTTGTATACTTGAGTATCTTTTGGATATATGCCTAGGAGTGGTATAGCTGGATCTTGAGGAAGCACTATTCCTAATTGTCTGAGAAAGCCCCAGATTGATTTCCAAAGTGGTTGTTCAAGGTTACATTCTCACCAGCAATGGAGGAGGGTTCCCATTTCTCTACATTCTCTCCAGCATGTCTTGTCATTTGAGTTTTTGATCTTAGCCATTTTGATGGGCATAAGGTGAAATGTCAGTGTTGTTTTGATTTTCATCTCCCTGATGACTAAGGACATTAAACATTCCTTCTTGTAAAAAAAATAAATTATTATCATTTATTACAATTTATTCAATTTGTATCCATGCTGTGGCCCCTTCCTCATCTGTTCCCGATTTCACCCTCCCTCCCTCTTCTACCCCTATGCCTCTCCCCTACTCCACTGATAGGGGAGGTCCTTCTCCCCTTCCATTTGACCCTAGGCTATCAGGTCTCAACAGGACTAGTTGCATTGTTTTCTTCTGTGACATGGCAACACAGCACACCCCAGGGGGAGGTGATCAAAGAACCTGTCACTGAGTCTATACCAGAGAGAGTCTCAGCTCACATTACTAGTGACACCACTTGGAGACTGAGTCTATGGGCTACTTCTGATCAGGGGTTTTAAGTCCTCTCTATGCATTGTCCTTGGTTGGGGTATCAGTCTCTGCAGGGCGCCCAGAGCTCAATTTTTTTAATTACATTTTTATTTCTACATTAATTATAGTTTATTCACTTTGTATCCAAGCTGTAGTCCCCCATCATTCCCTCCCAATTCCACCCTCCCTCCCTCACCTCCTCCCATGGACTTCTCCAAGTCCACTGATAGCGGAGTTCCTCCTCCCATTCCATGTGACCCTAGCCTATCAGGTCTCATCAAGACTGGCTGCAGCATGGTACTGGCATAGAAACAGAATGGTGGATCAATGGAATCAAACAGAAGACCCAGAAATAAACCCACACACTTACGGACACCTGATTTTTGACAAAGATGCCAAAGCCATACAATGGATAAAAGATAGCATCTTCAACAAATGGTGCTGGTCCAACTGGATGTCTACATGTAGAAAAATGAAAATAGATCCATACTTATCACCCTGCACAAAACTGAAGTCCAAGTGGATCAAAGACCTCAACATAAAACCAGACACATTAAATCGGCTAGAAAAAAAAGTGGGGAATACCCTAGAACTCATTGGTACAGGAGAAAACTTCCTGAACAGAACACCAACAGCACAGGCTCTAAGAGCAACAATCAATAAATGGGACCTCATGAAATTGAAAAGCTTCTGTAAAGCAAAGGACACTGTCATCAAAACAAAGCGACTGCCTACAGATTGGGAAAGAATCATCACCAACCCTTTATCTGACAGAGGACTCATATCCAGTATATACAAAGAACTAAACAAGCTGAAAATCAATAAACCAAGTAATCCACTTAAAAAATTGGGAACAGAGCTAAAGAGAGAATTCTCTGTAGAGGAATATCGAATGGCAGAGAAGCACTTAAAGAAATGCTCAACCTCATTAGCCATTAGGGAAATGCAAATCAAAACAACCCTGAGATTTCACCTTACACCCATCAGAATGG
>NW_026590407.1:2070974-2083558 GCF_907164565.1 Psammomys obesus | reverse complement strand
CCATTCTGATGGGTGTAAGGTGAAATCTCAGAGTCATTTTGATTTGCATTTCCCTGATGGCTAATGAGGTTGAGCATTTCTTTAAGTGTTTCTCTGCCATTCGATATTCCTCTGCAGAGAATTCTCTGTTTAGCTCTGTACTCCGTTTTTTAATTAGATTACTTGATTTTTTTTTTTTTTTGCTATTTGACTTCTTTAGTTCTGTATGTATACTGGATATTAGCCCTCCGTCAGATATATGGTTGGTGAAGATCCTTTCCCAATCTGTAGGCTGTTGTTTTGTTCTGAGGACAGTGTCCTTTGCTTTACAGAATCTTTTCAGTTTCATGAGGTCCAATTTATTGATTGTTGCTTTTAGAGGCTGTACTGTTGGTGTTCTGTCCAGGAAGTTGTCTTCTGTGCCAATGAGTTCAAGGTTCTTCCCCACTTTTTCTTCTAAGTGGTTTAGTATATCTGGTTTTATGTTGATGTCTTTGATCCACTTGGACTTTAGTTTTGTGAAGGGTGATAAGGATGGATCTATTTTCATTTTTCTACATGTAGACATCCATTTAGACCAGCACCATTTGTTGAAGATGATGTCTTTTTACCATTGAATGGTTTTGGCATCTTTGTCAAAAATCAGGTGTCCATAAGTGTGTTGATTTATGTCAGGGTCTTTTATTTGATTCCATTGATCCACCATTCTGTTTCCATGGCAGTACCATGCAGTTTTTAGTATTGTTGCTCTATAGTACAGCTTGAGATCAGGGATGGAGATACCTCCTGAAGATCTCTTACTGTAGAGAATTGTTTTAGCAATTCTGCATTTTTTGTTGTTCCATATGAAGGTGAGAATTTCTTTTTCAAGGTCTGTAAAGAATTGTGTTGGTAATTTGATGGGAATTGCATTGAATCTGTAGATTTCTTTTGGTAAGATGGCCATTTTTACTATATTAATCCTGCCAAGCTATGAGCATGGGAGATCTTTCCATCTGCTGATATCTTCTTCTAATTCTTTCTTCAGAGACCAGAAATTTTTTTCATACAAGTCTTTGTTTGGTTAGGTTCACACCAAGGTACTTTATGTCCATTGTTGCTATTGTGAAGGGTGTTGTTTCCCTAATTTCTTTCTCAGCCTTTTTGTCTTTTGTATACAGGAGGGCTACTGGTCTTTTTGAGTTAATTTTGTATCCAGCCACTTTGCTGAAGGTGTTATTTCTATCAGGAGTTCCCTGGTAGAATTTTTGGGGTCACTCAGGTATACTATCATATATCATCTGCAAACAGTGATACTTTGAGTTTTTCCTTTCTAATTTGTATTCCCTTGATCTCCTTCAATTGTCTTAGCGCTCTAGCTAGGACTTCAAGAACAATGTTGAAGAGATGTGGAGAGAATGAACAGCCTTGTCTTGTACCTGATTTCAGTGGAATTGATTTAAGTTTCTCTCCATTGAGTTTGATGTTGGCTATAGGCTTGCTGTATATCACCTTTACTATGTTCAGGTATGTGCCTTGTATCTCTGATCTCTCCAATAGTTTAAACATGAATGGATGTTGGATTTTGTCAAATGCCTTTTCAGCATCTAAGGAGATGATCATGTGGTTTTTTCTCTTTCAGTTTGTTTATGTGGTGGATCACATTTATGGATTTCCGTATAATAAACCACCCCTGAATGCCTTGGATGAAGCCTATTTGGTCATAGTGGATGATGTCTTTAATGTGTTCTTGGATTCTGTTTGCAAGTATTTTGTTGAGTATATTTGCATCAATGTTCATGAGGGAGATTGGCCTGAAATTCTCTTTCTTTGTTGGGTCTTTGTGAGGTTTAGGTACCAAGGTGACTGTGGCTTCATAGAATGAGTTTGGTAGTGATCCTTCTGTATCTATCTTGTGGAATAGTTTGAAGAGTATTGGTGTTAGCTCTTCTTTGAAGGTCTGGTAGAATTCTGCCCTGAAACCATCTGGCCCAGGGCTTTTTTTGCATTGTAGATTTTAATGACAGCTTCTATTTCCTTAGGGGATATAGGAGTATTTAATTGTTTTACCTTGTATTGATTCAGCTTTGGCATGTAGAATCAGTCAAGAAGATTGTCCATTTCATTTAGATTTTCAAATTTTGTGGCATATAGGCTTTTTTAGTAAGAACTAATGATTGTTTGGATTTCTTCAATGTCTGTGGTTATGTCTCCCTTTTCGTTTCTGATTTTGTTGATTTGGATAGTTTCTTTCTGCCTTTTAGTTAGTTTGGCTAAGGGTTTGTCGATCTTGTTGATTTTCTCAAAGAACCAGCTCTTGGTTTTATTGATTCCTTGAATTGTTTTAATTGTTTCTAATTTATTGATTTTAGCCCTGAGTTTGATTACTTCCAGCTGTCTATTCCTCTTCAGTGTGTCTGCTTCTTTTTTTTCTAGGGCTTTTATGTGAGCCATTAAGTTGCTTGCATGACATGTTTTGAATTTCTTTTTGAAGGCACTTAGTGCTATGAATTTTTCTCGTAGCACTGCTTTCATTGTGTCCCATAAGTTTCGTTATGTTGTGCCTTCATTTTCATTGAATTCTAGTATGTCTTTAATTTCTTTCTTTATTTCTTCTTTGACCCAGCTGTCCTTTAGAAGCAGGTTGTTCAGTTTCCATGAGTGTGTAGGCCTTTTGCTATTTTTGTCATTGAGGTCCAGTTTTAGTCCATGGTGATCAGATAGGATACAAGGGATTATTTCAATCTAATTTTATCTGTTGAGTCTTGCTTTGTGACCACCTATATGGTCTGTTTTGGAGAAGGTTCCATGAGGTGCTGAGAAGAAGGTAAAAATTCTTTTGAGTTTGGGCGAAAGGTTCTTTAGATGCCTGTGAGGTCCATTTGATTCATGACCTCTGTCAGAGTTATTGTTTCTTTGTTTAATTTCTATTTTGTTTACCTGTCCTTTGTTGAGAGTGGGATGTTGAAGTCTCCCACTATTAATGTGTGGGGGTCTATGTGTGGTTTAAGTTTTAATAAAGTTTCTTTTACAAATGTGGGTGTCCTTGCATTTGGGGCATTAATATTCAGGATTGTGATATCTTCCTGGTGGATTTTTCCCTTGATGAGTATGAAGTGTCCTTTTCTATCTCTTTTGATTGATTTTGGTTGAAAATATACTTTATTAGATATTAGAATGGCTACTCCTGCTTGCTTCTTGGGTCTATTTTTTTGGAAAGCCGTCTTCCAGCCTTTTACTCTCAGGTAATATCTATCTTTGTGATTTAAGCGTGTTTCTTGTATGCAACAGATTGTTGGGTCTTGTTTATGCATCCATTCTCTTAGTTTTTGTCTTTTTATTGGATAATTGAGTCCATTGATTTTGACGGAGATTAATGACCAGTGGCTGTTAGATCCTTTGATACTGATGTTGGCCATCGTAGTGTGTTTGGCTACTTTTTGTTTTGCTGTAGTGAGGTTATTTATTTCCTGTGATTTCTTGAAAGTAGTTAGTTTTCTTGGGCTGTATTTTTCCTTCTCTTATCTTCTGTAATGCTGGATTTGCACGTAGATATTATTGAAATTTGTATTTGTCGTTGAATATCTTGTTTTCTCCATGTATGAGGACTGTGAGTTTTGCTGGGTACAGCCTAGGCTGACATCTGTGTTCTCTTAGGGTCTGCATGATATCCGTCCAGGCCCTTCTGGCTTCCATAGTTTCTGTTGAGAAGTCAGGTGTGATTCTGATCGGTTTGCCATTATATGTTACTTGGCCTTTTTCCCTTGCAGCTTTTAGTATTTTTTCTTTGTTCTGTATACTTACTGTATTGATTATTATGTAACAGGAGGATTTTTTTTCTTGTCTACTTTATTAGGTGTTCTGTCAGTCTCTTGTATTCTTATAGGCCTCCTCTTTAAGTTGTGAAAATTTTCTTCAATGATTTTGTTGAAAATATTTTCTGGTCCTTGGAGGAGGGAATCTTCTTTTTCCTCTATTCCTAATATTCTTAGGGTTTTTTTTTTATGTTTTCTTGGATTTCTTTTATGGTTTTTGTCAGAACTTTTTTAGATTTATTATTTTCTTTGACAGATACATCGATTTCTTCCATTGTATCTTAAACAAATGAGATTCTTTCTTCCATCTCTTGTAGTCTGTTGGTTATGCTTACCTCTTTAGTTCCTCTTTTCTTTCCTAGGTTCTTCCTCTCTAGGATTTCTTCCATTTGTTTTCTTTAATTCTTCCAATTCTATCTTCAGATGTTGAGCCGTTTTGTTCATTTCCTTCACCTCTCTGACTGCATTTTCCTGTTTTTCCTTCAATTCCTTCAGCTGTTTGAATGTTCCTGTGTTTCTTTCTGTGGCACAAACTGTTTGGCTGCATCTTCCTGTATTTCTTTATGGATGACCATAATCTGTTTCATTATATCTGCTCCTAATTCTTTATGCATTTTATTTACTTCTTTCATTAACCTCTTCATAAGCATAGATGTATGGTCATCTTAAATTTCACTTATGTTAGGGTGTCCAGGGCTACTTGCCCCTGGATAACTGGGTGCTGGGCATGCCATATTGCTTTGCCTTTTGTTGGTTGTGTTTTTTTGCTGGCCTTTACCCATTTCTCTGTCTCATGTGTTGTCTGTTAATTTCTGGTGCCTGTTTTGTCCTGGGGCGAGGAGAATCTACTTGGCGGGGTTCTAATGTTCTCATCTGCTTTTTGGGTGTGGTCAACTGAATAGTGATGCTTCTCAGGAATTGCCACAGTTCACTTCAGGTGTATGGACCTGTATGGTAACTGTGTTGTTCAGGAAGTCTCTCCTCTCATCAGGAGAGGTCCTGGTGATGGCTGCCCTGCTGCTGGGTTTCTTGCCTGAATTTAGTGAGCAGCAGCTGTTGCTCTTACGGTGGAATTTTTGGGTGCGGCCCTCTTGAAGAACCAGGGTTTCCCACAGTTTTGTCAGTTTAGCTAGGGATAACTGGTAGATCCTTGGTGCAGTATCTGAGGGCTGCTGTAATGGCTCTATGGCTTTTGTAGGTCTGAGGATGCAGCTGTGTTCCCCCGTGCCCCGTTGGTACTCCATAATGGCAGGTGAGCACAGCGCTCCTGCCTTCAGTAGAAGGCTAGAGCCTAGAGTCTGTGTGAATCCAGAAGGACTTTTGGAGCTCAGTGTCCTGAGCATTGGACCTGATGATCCCCCTGCTGTGGGGTTTCCTCCTTACAGGGACACCCAGTCTTTGCTTTGGGGACAGTCTTTCTGTCTGTGATGGCGATTAGAACCTATATGCACAGACTTACATGGCTTTGCCTTTCTGCCTTTTTGGCAATTGGGTGCCTGGGTGTCTGCCGAAACTGGGTAACTTTTTCTGAGACCTTTTCGGGATTGTGGTATCAGCTGAGTGCTCTGAGATCAGACCAGCCGTTCCCCTCCCTGTGGATTTGCACCCTATAGAGAAACTCAGTCTCTAGTTGCCTGGGGCGCACAGTTCTATCTGGGGCAGCGAATCAGGTGCGCAGGCAGGGCTTTGTGCCAGCACCTGGGTCCCCGGCTCTGGCTGTGGGCTGACTCCTGGGCGCCCGGGAACCTGAGTTTTTTCCAGGGGATGTCTGTGTGACCTAAGGTCGGTCCCAATCGTTTCCTGCATGGTGAGGCTATCTCTCCACTGGAAATCTCAGACTCTGATGTTACAGTGCCCACAATTCAGTCTGGGACAGTGATCAGAGCACGATGGCATGTGGTTGTGGGCTGCTGACCAAGCACCTGGTGGAACCGGGATCTCTTCCATGGTTTAGCCAGATGAGTTAAAGCTGATTGAATCCCCCATCGTGGGGTATCCTCTCACCTGGGAAACACAATCACTTGTGATTTATGGCCAAGAGTTCTGATTGTTGGTCACTGTGCCAATCCTGCTGTGCTGCTGGTCAGAATGAGAGTTGTTCCGGCGCTGCCATCTTGCCCTCTCGGTTACTGATTTTTTTTTGAGTTAATTTTGTATCCAGCCAATTTGCTGAAAGTGTTTATCAGGTGAAAGAGTTCTCCGAATTTTGGGGGTCACTCATGTATACTATCATCATCTGCAAATAGTAATACTTTGACTTTTTCCTTTCTGATTTGTATCCCCTTGATCTCCTTTAGTTGTCTTATTCCTCTAGCTAGGACTTCAAGTGCTATATTGACGAGATATGTAGAGAGCTGGCAGCCTTGCCTTGTCCCTTATTTCAGTGGGATTGATTTAAGTTTTTCTCCATTTAGTTTGATGTTGGCTATAGGCTTGCTGTATATTGCCTTTACTATATTTAGGTATGTGCCTTGTATCAGTTACCTCTCCAAGACTTTAAACATGAATGGGTGTTGGATTATTTCAAATGCTTTTTTGGCAACTAAGGAGATGATCATGTTTTTTTTTTTTTTTCCTTCTGTTTGTTTATATGGTGGATTACATTGATGGATTTCCATATATTGAACCCCTCCTCCTTCATGCCTGGGATTAAGCCTACTTGGTCATGGTGGATGATATCTTTTATGTGTTCTTGGATTCAGTGTGAGAGTATTATTATTGAGTATTTTTGTGTCAATATTCATAAGAGTGATAGGTCTGACTTTATCTTTTTGTTTTGGGTGTTTGTGTGGTTTAGGTATCAAGGTGACTGTGGTCTCATAGAATGAGTTTGGTGATGTTCTTTCCATTTCTATTTTGTGGAATAGTTTGAAGAGAATTTGAATTAGCTGTACTTTGAAAGTCTCAAAGAATTCTGAGCTGAAACCATCTGGCCCTGGAATTTTGGAGGGAGATTTTGATGACTGCTTCTATTTCTTTGAAGGATATAGGACTATTCAATCTATTTACCTGATCTTTAATTACTTTTGACAAATGGAATCAACCAGGAAAATTGTCCATTTCATTTAGATTTTCAATTTTGTGGAGTATAGGTTTTTGTAGTATGACCTAATGATTGTTTGGATTTCCTCAGTGTCTGTTGTTATGTCCTCCTTTTCATTTCTGATTTTGCTGATTTGGAGAGTTTCACTCTGCCTTTTAGTTATTTTAGCTAAGTGTTCATCTCTCTTGTTGATTTTCTCAAAGAACCAGCTCTTGGTTTCATTGATTCTTTAAATAGTTTTATTTGTTTCTAATTTATTGATTTCAGCCAAGAGTTTGATTATTCCCAGCTGCCTGCTTCTCTTGGGTGTGTCTGCTTTTTTTTTTTCCCCTAGGGCTTTCAGGTGAGCCATTAAATTGCTTGTATGAGATGTTTCAAGTTTCTTCTTGAAGGCAAATATTCCTCTTAGCACTGCTTTCATTGCGTCCCATAAGTCTAGGTATATTATGCCTTCATTTTCATTAAATTCTAGAAAGTCTTTGATTTCTTTCTCTATTTCTTCCCTAACCAAGCTGTCATTGAGTAGCGAGTTGTTCAGTTTCCATGAGTGTGTAGGGCTTTTGCTATTTTTGTCATTGAGGTCCAGTTTTATTCCATGGTGTTCAGATAGTATACAGGGGATTATTTCAATCTCCTTGTATCGGCTGAGGCTTGCTTTGTGACCAACTATATGGTCTATTTTGGAGAAGGTTCCATGAGGTGCTAAAAAGAAGGTATACTCTTTTGAATTTGGGTGAAAGTTCTGTAGACATCTCTTAGTTCTAGATGATCTGAAGCCCTTGGTGAGAGTGGAGAGTTGAAGTCTCCTACTCTTAAGGTGTTGGGATCGATATGTGATTTCAACTTTAATAATGTTTCATTTACAAATGTAGGTTGTCTTATATTTGGGGCATAGATGTTCAGGATTGTGATGTCCTCTTGTCGGATTTTTCCTTTGATGAGAATGAAGTTCCCCTGCTCATCTTTTTTTTTTTTTTTTTAATTAATTTTGGTTGAAAGTCTATTTCATTAGATATTTGGATAGATACTCCACCTTTTTTTCTGGGTTCCTTTACTTTCCAGCCCTTTACTCTGAGGTAGTGTTTACCATTGTTGCAAATGTGTGTTTCTTGGTTGCAGCAGAATTCTGCATCATGTTTCTGCATCCATTCAGTAAGTCTGTGTCTTTTTACTGGAAAGTTGAGTCCACTGATGTTGATAGATAATAGTGACCAATTAATGTTATTTCGTTTTAGTGTGTAGTTGGTGGTGATAGTGTGTTTGTGTGCTTGTTTTCATTTGATTTTTTTTTTTTTGGTGAGGTTACCTATATCCTGTGTTTTCTTCACTGTAGTTGATTTCATTAGATTGGAGTTTTTCTTCTAGTATCTTCTGTAGGGATGGTTGCTGTGTAAATATTGTTTAAGTTTCACTGTGTCATGGAATATTTTATTTTCTCCATCTTTGTTGATGGAAATTTTACTGGTATTCTAGTCTGGTTTGACATTCTGTTGTCTCTTAGAGTCTGTATGACCTCTGCCCGGGCCCTGTAGTTTTCATGATTTCTTTTTTTTTTTTTCTTTTTTGCTAATTACAGTTTATCCACCTTGTATCCCAACTATAGCCCCCTCCCTCGGCTCCTCCCAATCCGAACCTCCTCCCTATTGTCCACCCATGCCCCTCCCCCAGTCCACTGACAGGGGAGGTCCTCTCCCCTTCCATCTGATCTTAGTCTATCAGGAGACAGCGTTTTTCTATGTAGTACTAGATGTCCTGGAATTTGCTATGTATACCTGGCTGGCCTCAAACTCACAGACACTTGCCTGCCTCTGCCTCCCTTAAACTGGGATTAAAGGCATGTACCGCTACAGCCAGCCTTAGATGCTAAGGTTTGACTAAGAACCTTCCATCCTTCATTTCTTTTTTTTTTCCTTTCTTTTTTCTTCTTTTTTTTAATTTTATTTTTTTCTTATCAGTTACATTTTATTAACTCTGTACCCCAGCCGTGTCCCGATCCCTCATTCCCTCCCAGTCCCTCCCTCCCTCATCTCCACCGTGCCCCTTGCCAAGTCTACTGATAGGGGGAACCTCCTCCCCATTCATCCGATCCTGTTTTATCAGGTATCTTCAGGACTGGCTGCAAAGCTCTCCTCTGTGGCCTAACAGGACTGCTCCTCCCTTGGGGGGGTGGGGAGGCCAAAGAGCCAGTCATTGAGTTCCTGTTAGAAATAGTCCTTGTTCCCCTCACTATGGGAAACCAATTGGTTACTGAGTTACCACAGGCTACATCTGAGCAGAGGTTCTAGGTTACATTCATACATGGTCCTTGGTTGCATGTCAGTCTCAGAAAAGACCCTGTGCCCAGATATGTTTGGTCCTTGTGGAGCTCCTATCCTTTCCTCATCAGACTAACTCCCCTTCTTTCTTATGATTCCCTGTACTCTGCCAAAGGTTTGGTCATGAGTCTTTGCTTTGAAAACACTGCTAGTTAGAGTTTTTCAAATGCGCTCAGTAGACTCCTGTCAATGTTTAATGTGCATCCCATCTGTCTTTCAAAATGAGGATTGATAATCTTACCCCATGTCCGCTCTCTTGATTATCTTTTTTAGGTGTATAGATTTCATTATGTTTATCATATTTTATAGATCTATATAAGTGAGTATATACCGTGTTTGTCTTTCTCCTTCTGGGATATTTCACTCAGGATGATCTTTTCTAGGTCCCACCATTTGCCTGCAAATTTCATGATTTCCTCCTTTTTGATTGCTGAGTAGTATTCCATTGTGTAAAAATACCACAATTTCTGTACCCATTCCTCCGTTGATGGACATCTGGGTTGTTTCCAGGTTCTGGCTATTACAAATAAAGCCTCAAGACCCAGCTATACCACTGCTAGGTATATACCCAAAGTTTGCTCAAGTACACAAAAGAGATATTTGCTCAACCATGTTTATAGCAGCTTTATTTGTAATAGCCAGAACCTGGAAACAACCCAGAGTTTTCATGATTTCTGTTGAGAATTCTGGTGTGATTCTGATAGTTCTACCTTTATATGTTACTTGAACTTTTTCCCTTGCTGCTTTTAATATTTTTTATTTGTTATGTAGATTTAGTGTTTTGACTTTTATGTGATATGAGGATTTTCTTTTCTGGTCTAGTCTATTTGGTGTTCTGTAACCTTCTTGTATGTTTTAGGGCATATCTTTCTTTAAACTGGGAAAATTTTCTTGATAATAGTTTCTGGACCTTGAGCCTGGAATTTTCTTTTTTTCATCTATTTCTATGATTCTTAGATTTCATCTTTTCATGGCATCCTTGATTTCTTGGATGTTTTATGGTCGAGACTTTTCCAATTTTAATTTTTTTGAGAGATGTATCAATTTCTGCAATTATATCTTCAGAACCTGAGATTCTTTCTTCCATTTCTTATATTCTGTTGGTGATGCTTACCTTTGTTGTTCCTGATCTTTTCTCCAAGTTCTCCAGCTCCAGGGTTTTCTCTGTCTTTTCTTTATTGATTCTGATTCTGTTTTCATATCTTACACCATTTCCTTCATCTGTTTGAATGTAGATTCCTTTCTTTCCATCATGGCATCTATGTGTTTTTTTTTTTAATTTCCTTTTTATGTGCCTCTGTTTGTGTGGCTGTATATGCCATTATTTCTTTGAGAGCTTTATTCCTTTCCTCTTTGTGTGCCTCTATTTGTGTGTATATATTTGCTTGTATTTCTTTGAGACATTTGTTCATTACCTCTTTATGTGCCTTTAATAACTCAATAAGCATAGCTTTAAAATCATTTTCTTGTGTTTCTGATGAATTAAAATATCCATTAATTTTGGGGTTTGCTGGTGAAACCTTGATGTCCCGATTTTTGTTGAATGTGTTCTTATGCTGGCCTCTAGCCATCTGCAGTTCAGTAACCTTTGCTGTTTTTTCCTGGAGCATATACTGCAGACTGGGTCCCTCTGTCTCTGGAGTCTGAAGTGTTCTTCAGGTAGATGAGAGAGGACCACCAATTTGTGTGTGGGTGTTGGTGTTTCAGATGCAGCTAAAGAAGTTCACAGGCACAAGTGCGCAAGAGCAGGAGTTATGTGTGGAGGTGTGCCTGCTGAGAAGAGTGAAGTGTAGGGGAGGAGTGCAAGTGCAGGTTGTGGTGCAGACACTATTTGCTGTTTGCAGGAGCAGTGCATTTGTGCAGGTGCCCTTAATAGCTCAGTGGCCCACAGGCCTGTCTTGGTATTGTGCTCCAAGTGCTCAGATCTGCCTGAGCTGCACTATGTTGCTTCCAAGAATTGTTTGCTTGGACTCCACTGGGAGATCCACAGAACAATGACTTCAATGTTGAGAATGTTGTCCCAGACGTTCCTATGTTGCCCACAGCAGGGGTGTGGGTGGGTAGGATTCAATGTCTGGCTGCTAGTGGAGAGGGTCCCCTATCTGGAGCTCTGTATGCACTCACTAGCAGAACCACTCCATTGGAGACATGTGTGGAAAGTACAGAGTGCCTACTAGCCATCACTCTCAGGCATGTGCGGGAAGCACAGGAGGTTCGAAAACTCACTTGCTGCCATATGCAGTAATCTCAGAGATCCCAGTTTTCTGCTCTCAGATTTGGGTCCCCTGTTTGTCCTTTAGAGTAAGGAGGTGCCATGTACCTGGGGTTATGCACTCCCTGCCACTGCTGCCCCTGCCAGGACAGGGCTTGCAGAGCAAGGGAAGGTGCAGCAGACAGTGCAGGGGGTTGATATTTCGCCACTCTCAGACTCCAGGGATGTCCAGGGTGGGGTGGGGGGCTGGATCCAATTTGTCACAGCTCACAGATTGTCCCCTCTAGCTCAGGAAGCCTCAAAGCCTCAAAGTTGATGCTTTGGCTTTAGACACCCGTCTACTCACCAGTTTAGGAGTTTCAGATCTTATGCCCTTCAGAAAAGGTGCACACTGGTAGCCATCATCTTGGAGCTCCCAAGGATCTTTTTAATATTTGTGACAATAGTTGATCTCTTACCACTGTCAAGTACTGCCAAAGACTTATCAGCTTGCTGTTTCAGCACCATATGTTGTAGCCAAGTTGCTCTCCATGTGTCCTTCCTCTGCTCTCGGGAAAGAACATTTGCTGTCTATCAGAATATAAAATGGTATGGGCTTCAGAAGGGCTTCTTGCTTATTGATGTCTCTTCAATGACTGGGTTTGTATGATATAAATACAAAGCAGTAAATTTAACTCCCAAATCTGCTTGTGAAATATAACTTCCACTTCTGGTTGTTCCCTTCCCCAGGTGTGGACCAAGAGCTAAGTTATTTAATTAACGAGCTTGTGCATAAATTCATCTGGTATTGTATGCAACTTCTGTACATAGACAATTCTGTGAAGTCTGAAATCCCACCCACAATTAAAAATGCTAACAATATATAGCATTTGGTTTTTCTTAATGAGCCATGTGCTGATTATGCTTGTCTTCAGCAGCAACAAAGTGTAGCATATGCATAACATAAATCTTGCAGGAACCTAATGAGTAGGCCTTTAAAATTTTACTTGTGGAAAATTTTCATCGGGACTTTGTTTATGGGCATGAGTAAGTTACTTTAGAGAAAGATAGTTGAACTGTTGGAAAATGGGAGGGTCAAACTACATCTGACGCTGTAAAATCAAACAAATTATAAGCTGTTATAATTTGGGAGGGGAGGATTCATGTGACCAGAAAGCATAGCATAATATTTTCCTGTAACTCTATTAGTCTATCATCTATCTATCTATCTATCTATCTATCTATCTATCTATCTATCTATC
>NW_026590407.1:2051097-2070964 GCF_907164565.1 Psammomys obesus | reverse complement strand
ATCTATCTATCTATCTATCTATCTATCTATCTATCTATCTATCTATCTATCTATCTGTCTGTCTGTCTATTTGTCTATCTATCTATCTACTTATCTAAATTTATGGTCCTAAAAAGACATTTGCCTGAGTATCAAAAGATTTTTAGTTTCATCTATCAGTAAATTTGGATTCTTCAGTTACCTTCTTTGTGCGTAATTTTTCTCCTTCATGATTTAAAAGCTGGGCTCTATGAGTTAAAATGTTCTTTTGCATCTATATTCTATTAATTATTAATAATTCTTTCACAGAGACATGATGTTATGCGGGAGCCTTCTTCTGAGGCAAGCATCTGTGGAATGTAAAGGAGAAACAGAGAACTGTGATGAACTCTCACCCATTTGTGGAAAAATATTAAATTTTGAGATGTCAGTTTTCATTGAAATGTCATTATTACGTTAAACACTAACTCCCATAAGTTGTTCTCTGATCTTTTACTTTGTGCCATGATTTCTTAGCAATTCTAAACAAAAGAGATGAAATAATTCTCCCCATAGGAGTGAAAAACCGCCACCACTCTTTCACTGGAAACTTGGCACTTCAAGGATGCTCAGCCAGTGTCAATATTCAGCCTTCTTCTTACCATACCTTCAGATGGAGCAAGAGATGTTGTAGAAGGTGAGAAGTCAAGATAGGAAACTTGTCAGCAGGCTTGGATTAGAAAACCCCTCCTCACTAGGGCACTGTTCCAAATAATAGGTGCTTATTTAATACAAAGTCTGGGCTCAACACTGGAAAATGAGGTTGTGGAAGTAAAAAAGAAGTGAAGTGCGGATCCTGTCTCCAGGACCTCACAAAAACCTAGCGATAAGACTCATGAGGAATCAGAGGTAACTCAATACTTGATACAATAAATAAGAGTACATTATAGGCAGAATATATATATATATATATATATATATATATAATGCCGAAATTCATTCATTTACATATTCAAAAATGGAAATTGATTTAAGTCTAAATACTTTCATTATCATTTTCTAGCTCTGTGATCTTCTTAAAGTATTTTAGCATCTTTGTGTCTTAGTTTCCCCCATTTTAAAATTGGGAATGGCAATAGCATTGTAATAATACCACTAATATTCCTTTAAAGATTAAGCAAGATAGACTCAGAAAGTAAAAACAAGACGGACGTTGGAAGAGGGAGAAAACAAGGAACAGGACAGGAGCCTATCACAGAGGGCCTCTGAAAGACTATACCCAGCAGGGTATCAAAGCAGATGCTGAGACTCATAGCCAAACTTTTGGCAGAGTGCAGGAAATCTTATGAAAGAAGGGGGATATAGAAAGAGCTGGAGGGGACAGGAGCTCCACAAGGAGAGCAACAGAACCAAAATTCTGGCCATCAGGTTCTTTTCTGAGACTGATACGCCAACCAAGAACCATGCATGGGAATAACTCAGAACCCCTGCACAAGTGAAGCCTATGGCAGCTCAGTCTCCAAGTGGGTTTCTTAGTAAGGGGAACTGGGACTGTCTCTGACATGAACTCAGTGGCTGGCTCTTTGATCACTTCCTCCTGATGTGGGTGCAGCCTTACCAGGTCATAAAGGAAGACAATGCCAGTAATGATGAGACCTAATAGGCTAGGGTCAGAAGGAAGAGGAGAGGACCTCCCCTATCAGTGGACATGGAGAAGGACATGGGAGGAGATAAAGAAGGAAGAGTGGGATTGGGAAGGGACTAGGGAGGAAGCTACAGGGGGGATACAAAGTGAATAAACTGTAATTAATAAAAATATTTTTCTTTTTTAAAAAATATTTATTTTTTATTATTTCTATTAATTACAGTAATTAATAAAATAATTTTCTTTTCAAAATTTATTTTTTGTTGAGCAAGGTATTCAGGAAAGCCTTCACTAAGACAGTGATTGCCTGATATAAAGGCTTGAAAATATTAGTGTATAAGCCACGACTGATTCTCAGAGTTTAATGTCCAGGCAGAAGGAGTACTCTATTGAGAAGATCTTCAGGCAGGAGCTTGCTCCGTGTTCTTCAGAAATATTGAGGCATGCAAGTGGTTGCGGGAGAGTAAAGAGAGATCCGTGGTTGAGGATGGTTAATGAGGAGGTTAGGGGAAATCACAGGTTGATTATACAGGGGTCACTGAGGCAGAATGCTTTGGAGGGCTTTGAACAGATGAGTGATGGCATGCTTTGAATCCATTTTAAAATTAACCGTGAAGTCCTACCTTAAGATTAGGAAGTTAAAACGTATTAATGAAGTTATAACATATTAAAGCGATCCAACCTTTGAAAGAGATATTTCTCAGTTTTAACTTTAGCATTTGCAGAAACCTGTTTGACTCAGGGTTGTATCTGGAAGGGCAGTGTTTTGTTTTGGTTAAAAAATTTATTTTTATTAATAATTTTATAGTTTATTTACTTTGTATCCCAGCTGTAGCCCCCTCCCTCGTATCCTTCATATCCTCCAGGTCACATGTTCCCACCCTTTTGCTCCCTCTTCCCTCCCCCATGTCCCTCCCCTAGGACATGGATAGGGGAGGTCCTCCTGCCCTACTATTTGACCCTATCCTATAAAGTCTCATCAGAACTGTCTGGATCCTCTTTCTCTGTGGCCTAGTTACACCACCTCACCTGGGGAGGTGATCAAACAGCCAGCCACTGTGTATATATCAGAAATAGCCTCTGCTCTCTTTACTAAGGAACCCACATGTACTAAGGAACTGCCCATGGGCTACATCTGAGCAGGGGGTCTAGGTACTCTCCATGCATGGACCTTGGTTGATTCATTACTCTCTGCAGGCCTCCCTGAGTCCAGATTTTTGGCTCTGTTGCTCTCCTTGTGGAGCTCCTGTCCCCTCCAGGTATTTCTCTCTCCCCTCTCTTCGATAAGATTCCCTGCACTCTGCCCAAAGTTTGGCTATGAGTCTCAGCTTCTGCTTCGATACCCTGATGAGCAGCGTCTTTCAGAGGCCCTCTGTGGAAGCCTGTCCTGTTTCCTGTCTTCTCCTACTTCTGATGTCTATCATGTTTGCCCTTCTGAATGAGGGTTAAGCATCTTCCCTAGGGTCCAAAACATTTCATGAGGATTTTTCAATTAATATATGCTATGTATTTTTACATACTTAGAATAGCATCTCTAACATAATAAGCATATATATATATATATGCAGTTTTGATTTGTATGGTTTGTTCTCTTATAAGAGGTAATTGAAATAATATTAGCTTAGAGATTGAGGTTCTTAAATGAATTACAGAAATGCTTTAAACTTGAGGTGATGTTAACTATCTGAAGCCACTTTGATGATTCTTGATTGTCCTATGTGAAGTTTTTGGCTGAACTTATTTCTTAATCAACTAAGGGTTGACTAGAACACTTAATTGATTTTATTCCTTTTGTTTAGAAATAGTTTTTAAATGTCCATAGCCACTTTACTTATTAGTAAAGTAGGTTTAGTGGCTGCCCCTAAGTCTTTCATAGAGATATAGGATCCTTTAAGACAAAAGTAATCTGTTTAAGACTAGGTAGTCTAATTGACAACAGTGACATGGTAGCTTCCTAATGTCAAAAGAGAAAATTTCCGGCCTTATGATTAGGTTTTTTCAGTCACTCCTTTTTGTAATTTTTGTAAACTACAGGCAGAACCACGTTAATGGCTTTATGATTTTTAATAAATTAAAGTAGGAACTCAATTAATGGCCATTTTCACTATTTCAAAATGTTATGCAACACCTGAGTTGGGGGAAAGATGTCATAAAATGACTTTTTGGAAAAGTCCGAGTCTTTTGGGGAAGTAACAAGAGAGAAAAAAAATTCTGTACAAGCAGAAGATCCTTCAAAAAGGATTCATAATGATCTGTTTACTTTACACATCTCTCTTGTTACTGTTAGGACTCCATCACAAGGCCTGAAAACAAATGTTAAAGTCTTCACCAGAGTAATGTCATTCACTGTATATTTCTGTGATGAAAACATTATAATCAGTAGACACAAGACACATGTGGCTGTTAATCACTAGAAAAACCTAAACCTTTATTTTTATTTACTTTACGTTAAAATAGGATGTATTTCTTGGCTTCTGTGAAGGTTAGTTTTAATTGTCAAATTGACAAAATGAAGAATCACCTGTGAAGATGGTCTCAAGGAGACAGATTAGTTTACCTGTGGGCATTTCTGATGGGGATAGTCTTGCTTGCCTTAACTGATGTGGGAAACCCCAGCCTGAAAGTGAATTGCACTGTTCCCTGTATTTGGGCTCTGAATTATAAAATAGTAGGAAAGATAGCTGGGTATTAAGCATGCACACATTAATTTATCTCTGATCTTGACTGGGATGTTGTTAACTACTTCTAGTTCCTGCCTTGACCCAAACACAATGATAGACAATAACCTGGAACTGTGACAATGATAGACAATAACCTGGAACTGTGAGCCAAAATAAATTCTTTTTCCCCTATGTTGTTTTTGCCAGGGTATTTTATCACAGCAACAGAAATGATTTTTAGTAGAGGTATCATATCACATTTAAATGTATTAACTCTAAATGTATTAAACTTTCAATTATGTCCCATTAAGTTCCAAGCATTAACAAGCAACATTCAAATGAAGGGTGTTTATTTTTCTTTGTTAAGCACTGTGTACATACTGTTTTATTTATTTTTATCACATAATGGAGTTCAACAAAAGGTAGGTGTCAGTCATTGAGAGGTGAGGGTGATAACGTTGTAATGAAAGATTATCTAGGCTTGAAGTACTTCCAAGAGAGATAAGCAAGAAGAGTGTTGCTGAAGGGATAAATTGGGCTTTGTGTTAGGGGCTAAAAACCTGGCAAGAGCAGAACCAAATTTTTCTTATTTTATCTGGCTGTTAAGGGATGATACAGATGCAGGGAGGCAGAATGGAATGGAGATGATGTCTTGGGAAATGAGCCTCAAGTCACAACTACCTTATTAATGAGACAACTTCTCTCTGAGCTAAAAACAGTGTCTAGAGCAACTTATTCTTTGCAGCATAAAGGCTAGGCCTCTACAAGGTTAGCTTTGGTGAGTCACGGGCTAAAGGGCAGAATGCAAGAGGACAGGGGACAACTATGTAAAAGCTTCAACCTTGAGAGATCTTTGCTTTCTTGCCAGTTGAAGTCTTTTCTTCAGTGGATGTCCTTATTACTTAGATGAAATGTCAATTAGCAAACAACTGCTTCTCTCCAGGATCCCTGAGGCTTCTGCCATCCAGAGTGTTAGACAAGTCAGCCTTTCATGCAGAGAAATAGGTGAGTGGTTTTCTTATTATTTGAACGTGTGGTGCAAAAGACATACAGCAGCTGCTCACAGTAAAACAATTGTCATTTCAAATGTACTTGAAGTAGGACAAGCTCCTGCAGACAGCATTAGCAGTGCCCAGACTGTTGAGTATGTGTGGGGGTTCTGTTTTGCCAGAGAACATCAGATTTTTGTGGTTTAAATCTCCTCTGATTTGCTTTATGGGTGTGGCATAAAATAAGCTTTATGCTTCCAAGATTTGCCATAAGGAAAATAAAAATCACCAACCACGCAGTGAAAACTAATAGTTAAAAGTGGAGTGCTTATCATGGTCTTCAAGAATGAGGATCAGAGCATTAGGAATTAGATTTAGTCATTTTCCCTGTCCTTGTCCTCTATACTAAACACTAAATAAAGAGCAAGTGCCCAGCTTATGTGTAAAGGACAGTGGAAGTTTCCACGGGACAAGAAAGATACTCAGGAAGATACTCAGAGATGTTTGCTGCTTTCTGTATTTACTCAGTAAGAGCTATAGTGCAAAGGTGCCGGGATACCAGCTCACTTAGGGAATTGGTTTAGTATTGGAAGGAGATATCATGAGGTTTTCCATTTTTTTCTCTCTTTTGGAGGTAGTGGGAGCTTAAGGGCTGTACTTGTGTGAAGCCAGGGGTCTCTTTCTAGCTGTCTTGGGAATGGGTAAATGGTAAAGTTCTGGAACACTTAACTTCTTTTTGATCATGTGTTGACCAGAGAACGGTATCTGTACTCCACCATTTGTTGTTTCTGTCTTCTATATTGTGCCTTCCTCAAGGCTAAGTATGCCCTTGGGAAGAATTCCTGGGCACTTCTATTAGATTATTTCAAGGGTAGAGTGTCTCTCATTAAATTTTTATATATGTCAAATTCTGTGCCAAGTAATTTATATGCAATTCATTGAACTCTCACACAAGTATTGTGGGAGTTTTATTGTTTCCCATATGACCAATGTGATTGAAAGAAGTTACTTGTTCTAAGTTACACAGACAAACAGCAAAGCAAATGTACATTGACCTAATTATAACCCCACCCTAGTGGAAAGTCTCTCCTCTATTTGTGATCGGTGTTTCTGCCTAGATTGACAATGAACTCCTCCTCAATTTTACTTAGAATGGAACTATCCATATGTATACATGTTCTTCTGTGCTGCTTTGATAGGATGCTGGGTAGATGAGGGCATATGCAGGAAAGAGTCCTGAGAGCCGTGAGAGTTGCATTAGGCTCAGAATCCCTTATTGGAAGAGGAGTCTTGAAATGAACTGTGAAGGACAAAAGAGAGAGTTTAGCACAAAGGAGGACATTTGAAATAGGGCATTCAGAACAGGGAATATTTCAAGCTCTTGAGACAATCTGTCTGAAGAAGTGAACAATTCAGCAGGAAAAGCCTACCTACAGTTCTCTTTCTTGTTAAGAGGCTGATAATATATACTGTCTGTCACATGCTCCCTATCTTTCCAGCAAAGAAGTAGAGTATGCCTATCCACAATCCACCCAAATAGAAGAGAATAATACTGTTGATAGAATGCAGAGTAGGTAGAGTCTGGGCTTCAACCTCAACTCTATCACTTGCTAGCTCTGTGACCTTGGCAAATTTGTTTAACCTCTTTATGCTTCAGTTTCCACATATGCCAAGTATAAATCATAATATCTGTCTCGTGGGGTTATTGTGAGAATCAAATGGAATATGCATGTAGTTCTGAGCCAGGCATAAGACAAGTACTCAAAAATTGTTGGCTATTACTAATATTGCCTCTGTTTAGAAATTTGACATCTAAGAATCCTCCAAACATCTTTATCACAAAACTTTTTTTGAACCAATAACAGGAATTCATTTAGAAACCTATTTCATAAAGATTTTGAAGGAAGAGACACAGACACAAACTCACAGAAATTCATTTAATCAAATGCTTTATATTTTGATATTTCTGAGTGTTAGTGTGACATGCAAAGTTACCAGAAGAAAAGAAAAATGCCTGATGAAATATGAATACCAAGAGTGCACAAAATAAATCTTTTCTATTGCCTGAACTGTAAAGTATATGCCCTTTATTAATAATAAAGGAAATATCACTTTGGAAAATATTGGGTTACCAATTTAATATAAAAAAATTTTCTCAGTCAAGCACCAAATCTACTATATTTGAAGACTGATTCAAATTTCTAGATTCTATCCAAGTAAAGAATAGACTGCTTGGATCCACTTACTATCTCAACTAAGAAGAATAATGAGCCCACTCATTCATTAGCTACTAGAATATGTTTCTATAGTTTCTAATTACTTATCTAACCCAGCTTCACTTTCTTTCATTGCATCAATTAATTTTGTCAGTGAGCAAAGAAATCTTCTGAAATTTCTGCAAGAATGAATTATTGTCACTTTTTGCAACACTTTCTACCTCTTATGTATAGAGATTGACATAAAGACTCTGTTCAATGACAACACTAAAACTGACACACTATTTTCAACATGCCTGATGCTGTATTGAGCAATTAATATTCATTGATACTTTTGCCTTTCATGCAATCCCACTAAATTTTACAACAGAAGTAGCAGAGTCAACAGGGAGTAAAATAATGTGTTCAGGGCCCATAATCTAATAATGAGCTAAGATTAAAACTTGGGAATTCTGACCCCAGAGTTTGTGTTTTTAAACACCTTTGTTAATTTACCTTCCAAAATATAAAATTAAAGTAGATTTTCTGGATACCTTATTACTCAGATTTTCTAAGAATTCTAGGCATTAATATAAGCTTGGAAACATGGACTGTCTTCTTTAGCATTCTCTCTTGTGCCTGAGCTTCACATGTGGATTTCAAAGAGAAAAGTCATAAACTTTGATTGTTACTTTCACAATATTCTAACCGAGTCTTGAATCAATTGACTATAAAGCAGATGGAGTACAAAACAGAACCTTTGTTTCTAACAAAGTCTAGCTTGAGAAAGATGGTTTAATGTGAGCTCACTGTTACTTAATGATACCATTTAGAGCTCATGTTTACTGATGTCTAAGAGTCCCATTTGTCTGCAATTAGAATTCTGTATATTATTGAATGTGAATTCACATAACCACAGACACTGTCCCAGAGCTTTCTCCCATCTTGTGGTGTTATTGACTTTTTTCCTCATTAGGCTCTCACACTTAAAATATAGATCAGACAAATTTACATGGGTTGTAATTAGGACAATTATCTCAGTTACTTTCTCATTGCTTTCGAAAAAATAACCTGGAAAAGAAAACAAGGGTGGAAGGGTTTATTTTGGTTTACAGTTCCAGAAGGATTTAGTCCATGATGGCAGAGAAGTCATGGCATCAGGAACATGAATTTGGCCTGTCACCCTGTACTAATAGTGAGGGAAAAGAAAATGGACAGGAGGTGGGGCTGGGCTCAAAAATTTCAAAGCCTGCCCTCAGTGATACACTTTTTCCCAATAAGGAACCACTTTCTAAAGATTCCTCAAACTCTCCAATATAGCTATTTCATGATGTAAAGTGCATTTAGTTATGACTTCAAACATCTTCATAGTCTTCGCTAGTCCCAACACTGTTTAGAACCTTGATTAATGCAGTTATTAATTTGTTGTTTAATTGCTACAACAAAAATCAGCATTGTATTTTGGCTTACAATTCAAGGGTAAAATTCATCATGTATTTTGGGGCTGGAAGGACTCATAGCAGCAAGAGGTTGAGGTAGCTGGTTACATTGTGTTGAGGGCCAAGAAGCAGAGGATGAGCACTTTTACTCAGCTATATTTCTCATTTTTATTTAATTCAGTACCTTATCTCTCAGGATGGTATCTAGCTCACACACTTAGACTGGATCTTTCTATCTCAATTAATTTAATCTGAATAATCTATCACAGATATGCCTAGACAATATCTCTTCAGTGAATCTAGAGTCTATAAAGTTGATAACATTAACCATTAAAGAGGTCATGTGTTTTTTGATGGTGTTCCATATTTCTCGCCCTGGCTAGAATACAGGTGGTGTTCCAGGAACAGGAAGCTCTTCATATGTTTAATGAAAGCAAGCCAAAGCATATGTCTGCATACAGCACAGTGTTTAGTTCTTAACATGGCATAATGTTCTTTGTTCTGTTCTGTTTCTGTATGCTCTTTATTCTTGATATGTACGATTTGTACTTTAGAGAGTACAGAAGACCCAAGTATTAAATATTTATATGTAGATATAAATTTTGTGTCCATTGTATGAGGTAAGCACTGACCAGACCATTTGTTCTACTGAAACTGGTGGTCTTTCTGTAACATGTCTACTATTCACTTCATATATCTTCATTTTCTTTTTGTCCTTCTGACTCTTGGGAGAGAACTGAGCAACAGTCTATTTGAAGCTATGTATTAGAATAAGTTAGACTCTTATTACATGTTTAATAACTTACTTGGTTCTCTTATAAATATTCCTTAGTGATTAAAAAACAGAAAATTATTCAAAAATGCAAACTATGTTTATTTTGTGGTGTATCAACACTAACTGGCAAATGTTCATTGGACTTTTTATGATGGCTAAACGAGGAACTCTGTACTATGAGAATTTGAGCCAGATTCTTTGTAGAAATTCAAATGATGGTTATAAAATTCATAAGGAGATTGAGGCTTCCTTGGCCAGAGGGGACAATATGTGAGCTGGGACCATTTTGATTCAGGTCATCCACAGAATTCTTTGGGGACGGAGAGTGGCCAATATCCAATTCCCCTGCACTTCCCCTTGTCAGACCTCCCTCCTCCTTGGCAGAGTCGGCCCACAGTACCCATGGCTCATAGCACAGAAACCACTGTCTGGGGACTGAGACAGCAGAGATGAGTCTTCTAGTTCCTCAGCAGCAGCTACCAGCTGTAGCAGCCTTCCAGATCCCCAGTCTGCAGAACCAGCCTTCTGGGTCCCAGGTCTGCAGTACCAGCCTTCCGGGTCCTGGATCCACAAGCAGCTTTATGGTCCCAAAAGGCCTCCCAGCTAGTGACTGTGCTGGCTGCCCAGTCCCTCATTAGCAGGCAGTCACCATTACAGGACACCGAGCTCCACCAGGTCTGCAGGGATACTCTCATCCATGGACTTCTGTAGGGGCTCCTCAGGACTTCCCAGCAGGCATCTGTACCTACCTCCCAGTCCTGCTGCTGTGGCTAGACTCCCATTGGACCTCTTTAACAGCCTAAGTTCTGTGGCTGCAGCTGAGTTGACTATAACTGCATTTGCCCCAGAAGGCCCAAATCTGAGTGTAGAGAACAGGGGGAACCGCTGTGCTTTCCAATTAGACTTGCTAGAGAGTGAGTGCACCTTCAAGTGAGTGCCTGAAGAACCCTAGATCCAGGGTCCCTCCAAGCTAGCAACCAGACATCAGATCCCTCCCACCCACACACCCACTGTGAGCAACACAGGGATTATTGGGGTAGCATCCTCAACACTGAAGCCTCTGTCCTGCAGGTCTACTAGTTGAGTCCAGGCAAACAACTCCTGGAGCCCATAGAAAGCTGAATACCAGAAGGACAGTATGAGAGGCCTGTAGGCTACTGAGGTATTCAGGGAATCTGCATATGCACATTGCGCCTGCAAACAGCACCTTCATCCCCTCCCTCTCCTGTGCCTGCCCTTCCTCCCCTGCCCTACATTTCAAGCATTTATGCTCTCTAGCATCTTATACATCAAGGCACACTTCCATGTACATATGAATGCTTGCTTGCACCTACATGACCTTCCTCCCTTAGTTACAGCTGAATCACCAACATACACTCTCAAACGAGTGGACCTCTTTCATCTTCCTGAAGAATACTCCAGACACCAGAGAAAGACAGGCCCAGTCTGAAGTACAGACTCCAGGAACAAACAATGAAGGTTACAGGTAAGCAAATAGCCAGAGGTTAGGGTAAGAATACACTCAACAAAAATCAGGACATCATGGATTCACCAGAAAACCCCTAAATCAATGGATATTTCAATTCATTGGAAACACAGAAAAATGATTTTAAAGCTATGCTTATCCAGTTATTAGAGGCACATAAAGAAGAAACAAACAAATCTCTCAAATAGCCACACATATGAAGGAAAATAAAGAGGAAATTAACAAAGCTCTCAAAGAAATACAGGCAAATACAGCCAAAAAAATAGAGGCTCAAGTAGAGGCACAAGTAGTGGCAAACAGAAAGGAAATGAACGAAAAAAATAGAAGGCATCATAGAAAGATAGCAATCCACATTCAAACAGATGAAGGAAATGGTGTAAGACATGAAAACAGAATTAGAATCAATAATAATAATAATAAAACACAAACAGAGAAAACCCTGGAGCTGGAGAACTTAGACAATAGATCAGGAACCACAACGGTAAGCATCACCAATAGAAAGCAAGAGATGGAAGAGAGAATCTCAGGTGCTGAAGATACACTTGCTGAAATTGATACTTTTCTCAAAGAAAAAGTAAAATCAGAAAAGTCCTAACACAAACCATCCAAGAAATCAAGGACACCATGAAAAGGCAAAATCTAAGAATAACAAGAATAGATAAAAAAGAAGATTCCAGGCTCCAAGGTCCAGAAAATATTTTCAAGAAAATCATAGAAGAAAATTGTCTGTACTTAAAGGCAGAGATATCCATAAATAAACAAGAGGCCTACAGAACACCAAATAAACTAGACCAGAAAAGGAACTCCTCACATTACATCACAGTCAAAACAATAAATCTACAGAACAAAGAAGAAATACTAAAAGCAGCAAGGGAAAAAGGCCAAGTAACATATAAAGATAGACCTATCACAATCACACCAGATTTCTCAACAGAAATTATGAAAGCCAGAAGGGCCTGGGTAGATGTCATGCAGATTTTAAGGGACCACAGATGCCAGCCCAGACTACTATACCCAACAAAGTTTCAATCAACATAGATGAAGAAAACAAAATATTCATGACAAAACTAAATTTAAACAATATCTATACAGCAACCCAGCCCTACAGAAAACATTGGAAGGAAAACCCAACACAATGCAAACAACTACACCCACGAAAATACAGGATATAGATAACTTCACAACAAAAATTAAAAGTAAACAAGCAATGAATCACAGTACTACCACCAACTCCACAATAAAAGGAATTAATGTTCATTGGTCACTATTATCTATCAACATCAATGGACTCAACTCTCTAATAAAAAGACACAGACTAACAGAATCGTTGCAGAAACAGGATCCAACATTTTGCTGCATCCAAGAAACACACCTCTGCAATAAAGATAAATACTACCTCAGAATAAAGAGCTGGAAAAAGGTTTTTCAAGCACCCGCACCCAGAAAACAAGCTAGGGTAGCTATCCTACTATCTAATAAAATAGACATTCAACCTAAATTAATCAAAAAAAAGATGAGGAGGAGCATTTCATTCTCATCAAATGAAAAATCCACCAAGAAGACATCACATTTCTGAACATCTATGTCTCAAATACATTTGTAAATGAAACATTAATAAAGCTGAAATTTGTACCTACATTTGTAAATGAAACATTAATAAAGTTGAAATCACATATCGATACCAACACGTTACTAGTGGAAGACTTCAACACTCCACTCTCACCAAGGGACAGATCATCTAGACATAAACTAAATAGGGAAATAAAGGCACTTACAGAGGTCCTAAATCAAATGGAACTAAGAGATGTCTACGGAACTTTTCACCCAAATTCAAAAGAGTATACCTTCTTTTCAGCACCTCATGGAACCTTCTCCAAAATAGACCATATAGTTGGTCACAAAGTAAGCCTCAACCGATACAAGGAGATTGAAATAATCCCCTGTATACTATCTGATCACCATGGAATAAAGCTGGATGTCAACAACAACATAAATAGCAAAAAACCTACACATACATGGAAACTGAACAACTCGCTACTCGATGACAGCTTGGTTAGGGAAGAAATAGAGAAAGAAATCAAAGACTTCCTAGAATTCAATGAAAATGAAGGCATAACATAACCAAACTTATGGGACAGAATGAAAGCAGTGCTAAGAGGAAAATTCATAGCACTAAGTGCCTTCAAGAAGAAACTTGAAACATCTCATACAAGCATCTTAATGGCTCACCTGAAAGCCCTAGGGAAAAAAAAAAAAAGAAACAGACACACTCAAGAGAAGTAGATGGCTGGAAATGTTCAAGCTCAGTGCTGAGATCAATAAATTAGAAACAAATAAAACAATTTAAAGAATCAATGAAACCAGGAGCTGGTTCTTTGAGAAAATCAACAAGATAGACAAACACTTAGCCAAACTAACTAAAAGGCAGAGTGAAACTCTCCAAATCAGCAAAATCAGGAGTGAGAAGGAGGACATAACAACAGACACTAAGGCAATCCAAACAATTAGTAGGTCTTACTACAAAAACCTATTCTCCACAAAATTGAAAATCTAAATGAAATGGAAAATTTTCTTGATTGATTGCGTTTACCAAAAATTAAATAAATATTGGGTAAATAGATTGAATAGTCCTATATCTCATATAGATATGAAAGTAGTCATCAAAAGTATGCCTTCTGAAAAAAGCCCAGAGCCAGATGGTTTTAGCTCAGAATTCTATCAGACTTTTAAAGAAGAGCTAACTCCAATTCTCTTCAAAGTATTCCACAAAACAGAAACAGAAGGATCATTACCACACTCATTCTATGAAGCCATGGTCACCTTGATACCTAAACCACACAAAGACCCAACCAAAAAAAAAAGAGAACTTCAGACCTATCTCTCTTATCAACATTGATGCAAAAATACTCAATAAAATACTTGCAAACCGATCCAAGAACATATAGAAGATATCATCTACTATGCCCAAGTAGGCTTCATCCCAGGCATACAGGTGAGGTTCAATATATGGAAATCCATCAATGTAGTCTATCATATAAACAAACTGAAGGAGAAAAACCACATGATCATCATCTTAGATCCCGAAAAAACATTTGAAATAATCCAACACCCATTCATGTTTAAAGTCTTGGAGAGATCAAGCATACAAGGCACATACGTAAACATAGTAAAGACAATATACAGCAAGCCTATAGCCTACATCAAACTGAAAGGAGAGAAACTGAAATCAATCCCACTGAAATTAAGGACAAGGCAAGGCTGCCCACTCTCTCCATATCTCTCCAACATAGTATTTGAAGTCCTTGCTAAAGGAATAAGACAACTAAAGGAGATGAAGGGGATAAAAAACGGAAAGGAAAAAAAAATCAAAGTATCACTATTTGCAGATGATATGATAGTATACATGAGCGACGCCCAAAATTGAATCAGGGAACACTTTCAGCTGATTAACACATTCAGCAATATGGCTGGATACAAAATTAAATCAAAAAAATCAATAGCCCTATTATATACCAAAGAGAAAAGGGTTGAGTAAGAAATTAGGGAAACAACACCTTTACAATAGCCACTAATACATAAAGTGCCTCAGTGTGACTCTAACCAAGCAGGTGAAAGACTTGTGTGGAAAAACAAACAAACAAACAAAAAACAAATCTTCAAGTCTCTAAAGAAATAAATTGAAGAAGATATCAGAAGATGGAAAGTTCTCCCATGCTCATGGATCGGTAAGATTAACATAGCGAAAATGGCCATCCTGTGGAAAGCAATCCACAGATTCAATGCAATTCCAATCAAAATACCAACATAATTCTTTACAGCCTTTGAAAGAACAATCCTCAAATTCATATGGAAAAACAAGAAAACCCAGAACTGCCAGAAAGATCCTGTATAAGAACAGATTGTCTCATCTCAAGCTGTGCTACAGAGCAATAGTATTAAAAACTGCATGGTATGGGCAAAGGAACAGAATGGTGGGTTAATGGAACCAAATAGAAGACCCTGAAAAAATTCACACACCTATGGACACTTGCTTTTTGACAAAGAACCCAAAACCATACAATAGAAAAAGGACAGCATCTTCAACAAATGGTGCTGGTCTAACTGGATATCTACATGTTAAAAAATACAATTTTTATCAACCTAAACAAAACTAAGGTCCAAGTGGATCAAACACCTCAACATAAAACAAGACACATTAAATCAGCTAGAAGACAAAGTGGGAAGAGCCTAGAACTCATTGGTACAGGAGACAACTTCCTGAACAGAACACTAAGAACATGGGCTCTAAGAGCAACAATCAATAAATGGGACCTCATGAAACTGAAAAGCTTCTGTAAAGCAAAGGACACTGTTGTCAGAATAAAACGAATGCCTACAGACTGGTAAAGGATCTTCACCAACCCTATATCTGACAGAGGTCTAATAACCAGAATACATAAAGAACTCAAGAAGTTAAAAGGCAACAAATAATGTAATCCAATTAAAAAATTGGGTACAGAGCTAAACAGAGAATTCCCTATAGAGGAATATAGAATGGCAGAGAAACAAATAAATGCTTAGCATTCTTAGTTATTAGGGAGACGCAAATCAAAATGACCCTGAGATTTCACCTTACATCCATCAGAATGGCTAAGATAAAAAACTGAGCCTGATGGCCAACTGTCGGGCAGAGTGAATGGAATTTTATGTAAGAAGTGGGAAATAGTAAGAGCTGGAGAGGACAGGAACTCCACAAGGAGAGCAACAGAACAAGAAAATTTGAACACAGGGGACTTCCCAGAGACTCATACTCCAACCAAGGACTATTCATGGAGATAACCTAGAACCCCTGCACAGATGTAGCCCATGGGAGTTCAGTGTCCAAGTGGGTTACATAGTAATGGGAAGAGGGACTGCCTCTGACATAATCTGATCGGCCTGCTCTTTGATCACCTCCCCCTGAGGGGGGAGCAGCCTTACCAGGCCACAGAAGAGGACAATGCAGCCACTTCTGATGAGAACTGATAGACTAAGATCAGAAAGAAGGAGAGGAGAACCTCCCCTATCAGTGGACTTGGGGAGTGCCATGCATGCAGAAAGGGGAGGGAGGGTGGGATCGGGAGGGGAGGAGGGAGGGGCTTATGGGGGGATATAAAATGAATAAAGTGTAATTAATAATAATAATAATAAAATATAAAATAAAAGAAAAACCTCAAGTGACAACACATGCGGGAAAGGTTGTTGAGAAAGGGGAACCCTCCTCCATTGCTGGTGGAAATGTAAACTTGTACAACCACTTTGGAAATCAATTTGGTGCTTTCTCAGACAGTTACAAATAGCACTTCCTAAAGATCCAGCCATACCACTCCTAGGCATATATTCAAAAGATGCTCAAGTATCCAATAAGGACATTTGCTCAACCATGTTTGTAGCAGCTTTATTCCTAATAGCCAGAACTTGGAAACAACCCGGATATCCCTCAACTAAGGAATGGATACAGAAATTGTGGTACATTTACACAATGGAATATTACTCAGCAATTAAAAACAAGGAAATCATGAAATTTGCAGGCAAATGGTGGGATCTAGAAAAGATCATGCTGAGTGAGGTATCCCAGAAGCAAAAAGACACACAGGGTATATACTCACTTTTAAGTAGATACCGGACCTATACTATAGGATAAACATACTGACATCTGTACACCTAAAGAAGCTAAGCAAGAAGGAGGTCCCCGAGTAAGAGGATCAACCCTCAGTTAGAAAGACAAACAGGATGGAGTTTGAAAGAAGGAGAAAATAGGAAACAGGACAGGAGCCTACCACAGAGGGCCTCTGAAATACTCTTCCCAGCAGTGTATCAAAACAGATGCTGAGACTCTTCACCAATCTTTGGCAGAGTGCAGGGAATCCTATGAAAGTAGGGGGAGATAGTGGGACATGGAGGGGACAGGAGCTCCACAAGGAGAGCAACAGAACCAAAATATCTGGGCACAGGGTATTTTCTGAGACTGATACTCCAAGGAAGGTCCATTCATGGATATAATCTAGAACCCCTGCTCAGATGTAGCCCATGGCAGCTCAGTATCCAAGTGGGTTCCCTGGTGAGGGGAGAAGGGACTGTCTCTGACATGAACTCAGTGGAGGGTTCTTTTACCACCTCCCCCCACTTTGGCGGGAGCAGCCTTGCCAGTCCACAGAAGAGGACAATGCAGCCAGTCCTGATGAGACCTGATAAACTCAGGTCAAATGGAAGGGGAGTAGGACCTCCCCTACCAGTGGACTTGGAGAGGGGAATGGGAGAAGATGAGGGAGGGAGGGGATTTGTGTGGGAGGAAGGGAGAGGGCTGAGGCTAAGACACAAAGTGAATAAAGTGTAATCAGTATAAAAATAAAAATTTAATTAAGTATTCATAAGGAATTTTAAGACTTGATTTTCTCTGAATAGCCAAATGTTCTTGAAAAGTAAGATTCAAGCAGGAGACCCACAGTTTCAAATTGTAAGATTTGCTGTGAAGTTATAAATATAAAGACAATGTGACACAAGCATAATGCTTATGGAATAAATCTGAATTGAGAAATAAACCTAGATGAATCTATAGTTGATTTATTTCATTTGTTTATTTAAACCTTAAAATTATTTTTAAACTTTTCACTGGTTGTTGGTGAATTTCACATCAATCCCCTTCATCTTCACTTCCCTGCGTACCCACCCTTCACCCTTGCAACCCTTGCAAATATATATATATATTTGTGTAAGATGTAGTATGTCATAGTGTATCCCACTGTTTTGGCCACTCTTTTTTGCTTGCATCATTGCAATTATGTATTTGTCTGGTAATAGGCCTCTGGCTTCTGCTACTCTATCAATACTAGAATGTCACGGAGACTCCTCTAGGATATCATGTTATTGCCCTGTGCAATAGCGTTCCTGGAGTTTTAGATCTGTAGGACCAGCCTCTTCATGCACTCCAGCAGTTCCAGTTCATGGATGGGGCATATGATGGGATGGGTTTGGGCCTGAGAACTATCTGAGCTGGTCAGTCTGTAGATTCTCCTGCACTTACACCTTTGGGGCTCGCTGACTAGCAACCTCTGTAACCAGGGCCAGCTCTACCCTGCTGCCAAGACAAGGTTCGGAGCCTGTTCTCCTGAGTTTTGGAGCTGGTGAGGGACAGGACAAGTTCTCGCACTCTCATGACCTGGGAACAGCTTTCCCACCATTCATAGATGGCAAGGGATGAGAGAGGGGAGGAGGGCATCTCTCCTTCATTTGGGCCACTGCTCGAAAGGCAAGGGGCAAGGTCAGCTTTCACCCTCAGGGCCAGCTCACCTGCCACACCGACACCCAGGGCCAGCTCTACTGTGATGCCCACGTGAGGTGCAGGACATGCTGTCTCAAGTACTTCAGCAGGTGTGGGCCAGGGCCAAGTCATTTGCTTTCAAGACCCCAGGGCCAGCTCTCCTGCCTGCTGTAGGCGGCAAGGGGTGAAGGTTGGGGAGGACATCTCTCCCTCACCCATGTTGACACACAGCAGACAAGTTGCCGGGCCATCTTTCCCATGCTCAAACCCTCAAGGTTGGCTCACCCATGCTTCTGCCTGAAGAGTCAGTGTTACTGTGCTGCTGCCCAGGTAAGGTACATGGCCTATTCTCCTGAGTTCTGCAGCTTGTGAAGGTCAGGCACAGCTATCCTGCTCTCATGACCCCAGGGTCCACTCTCCCACCTGCTTCAGGTGGTGAGGAGCAATGGACAAGAAGGGTATCTCTCTTGTCCACACTACCACATGGGAGACAAGTGTTAGGGCTAGCTCTCTCATGCACATATCCTCAGAGTCCGCTCACCTGCAACTCCTGCAGTGTGCAGGGCCACTCTCCCAAGTACTTCAGCTGGCTAGGGGTGGGATCAGCTTTCCTGCTCTTAAGCCTCTACGGCTAGCTCTCCCACAATATAGGTGAGAGGTAGAGCCAGTTCTGCATAGCCATCAGAAACCAACATGTTCTGGGATGGCTGCATAAGCCAGAGCCACCTGTCTGGCCTTCGGTAGTAACAGACCTCTGCTGATGCAGCTCCACAGACCCAGACATGGTCCTCGGTGGAAGCACAGACCAGGACCCCACCATTGTTCCTGGTAGCATCACCAGCTACTTACATCAGGCTGTTCCCCACTATCCTATAGTCTCCAGTTCTGCCTTTCTTCATTGTGCACACATCCTTCTGCTTCTCTTTCTCTTCCATTTCTCTACCACTCACTTGTGCCCTTTAGTGGTGCCTAGGGTCTCTGAGTATCTGGGGTTGTCTCAGGAGTGGTCTCACGAGTGCCATACCCAACTCATACATTATGGTGCTGGGCCAGGTTTGCCCCCTGACAGGTTTGCTCAGTACCGGACTGGTGGTGATGTCAGCCTAGCTCCCTATCTGGCCCCCATGGCACTGGACTGGTGGCCATCATGGGCTTGCTATTTACAGGGAATGCTAGGCTATTAATCTTTCAGATGTTCACAGGTCAGAACACTGAGTATAAACATAGTTTCTCTCTTCTCTGCTACCTACTGACATACATGTGACACAGCAGCCACACCTGCAATACTTCCAGGGCAGGTTAAAAGTGTTTTAATACTGGTTTATTTCTATGTGTGCAAGTGTTTCCTTGTGTTTATGAAGGCCATAAAAGGACATCATATAGCATGTAACTGGATATATATATATATATATATATATATATATATATATATATATATATA
>NW_026590407.1:2000274-2051087 GCF_907164565.1 Psammomys obesus | reverse complement strand
ATATATATATATATATATATATATATATATATATATATATATATATATATATATATAGTTTTGAGAACAGTTCTTGGGTCAGACAAGTGCTCTTAACTACTGAACCATCTTTTCAGACACAGTTCCTTCCTTCCTTCCTTCCTTCCTTCCTTCCTTCCTTCCTTCCTTCCTTCCTTCCTTCCTTTCTTTCTTTCTTTCCTTTTTTCTTTCTTTCCGTCTTTCTTTCTCTTTAATCCTTTTGAGAAAAGGTTTTATGTAGTTCTGCCTGGTTTGAACTCAGTATGTAGTTGAGAATAATCTTCCTCTTACCTCTACCATTCAAGTTCTGAAATTACAGTCACATGTCACCATGTTCAACAACACATTTTTCTTACAAACTTATACCAAAATGTTTCAATGAGAATGAAGTACATTTTGTTCAATAAATTGTTCCCAGACAATTAGAAAACCATATGGAAAAAAGTTGGACCTTCATCTCATATACAAACTCTGATTTAAAATGAATGAAAGACATAGGTGTTCAAACTCAAACTAGAAAACCTCCAAAAGCCTGACTCTATCACTGCTCTAATATGAGCAACAACAAAAACAACAAAATAGGTAAATTAGACTTCAATATTGCAAATGTTTGGGACCCACAAGAAATGTTGAGATAACAAGAAAATAGGGTGTAGAAGTGCATGCCTTTAATCCAAGCACTTACAAGCAGGAGCAGGGACAAAGATGCAAAGGAAGAGGTATATACGCAGGGGCAGGGGCAGGGGCAGGGACAGGGGCAGGGGCAGGGGCAGGGGCAGGGGCAGGGGCAGGGACAGGGGCAGGGGCAGGGGCAGGGGCAGGGGCAGGGGCAGGGACAGTGACAGTAGTAGGTGAATCTCTGAGTTTAAAGCCAGCCTTACTTACATGTAATGTAATGGACTACATAGTGCTACTCTATTAAAAAAAATGAAGACTACTCCTTGAACAGGATAAAATTCACCTAAGATGATGACTATTTTTAAAAGTCAGATAATAATTAGTTTGAGTGAGAATGTAGAGAAATTGATGTCCTCATATATTACACACAGGGTTTTAAGTGGCTGCAGCTGCTTTGGAAAAGAGCATGGAAGTCTGTCAAGACTTAAACATTGAATTACCATTTGATCTGACACAATTTCATTACTAGATGCATACCCAAGAAAGTTGAGCATATAGATCCACATAAAAGTTTGTACACACACATTCATCTTAGTATCATTTATTATAGCCAAAGGCACAAATATCCATCAACTGATGAATTAAAAACTTCATATTAGCATACCAGAGAGTTTCATTTGGCTATAAAAATGAAGTACTGACTGATCCTGCAATATTGATAAATCTTAAAAACACTAATAAAAGAGCAAAGCCAGACAGAAAATACCACATAAGATCCTCGTTATATAAAGTATACAGAAGAGACATGTTTTTAAAAATAGAAAATAGTTTAAGATTTTCCTAAGCTTAATGTGGATGTGAAAACTAGTATGCCATTTGTTTTAACTCCTCTTTCTTTTCCCCTCGGTACTAAAGTTTGAATGCAGGGCCACAGAGTTTTGTTTTTAAATGTGTTTTTATTAAGTCTTGAGAATTTTGCACAATGTATTTTGAATATATTAACAAATTTAGGTGAATTGCCTAAGAATAGATGGTATGAGTCAGATTTTGGGTTGTCTTAGGTCCGAATTTTAGATATGATTAAAAGGATCTAACATTAATTGAGAGGGTGGTTGCATAACTCTGTAGATATATTTTAAAAACCATTGAATTACATGCTTTTGGTGAATGAATTGTATGACATGAATTTTGTCTCAATAAATGTGCTATCAAGAAGACTTCTAGCTCAATGTTTTATATTTGATATTATTTTTATTAACTGTACATGAGAAGTCAGAAGTTTTGAATATGGAGCCATAACTTTAGTAAAATTATTTAGTAAGTGAGTGAATATCTGTAATTCTGTTTGGACTGATTAAATGGATCAATACATTGATGAAAGATGAGGTTCAGCTTTATTTCTGTAGTCACCACAGTGTCTTGAACAGACCAAGAGGTACCAGTTGTTCCAGGAAGCCCATTTTCCCCCCAAGTACAGAAAGGGGTGAGGCACATGATTTTAGAACCTTCCTACAACATGACTATCTGCACCCAGACTTATGGGTAACTCATAAAGTACATTGAAATAAAGGGACAGAGCTTATGTATTGAGACCTGAGTTCCTTTTAAGGAAGAATCTTGCCCAATGCAAAGCACAATATTTTGCTTTTTTTTTTTTTTAACAGCATGAATTTCTACATACCATCTGCCTGTTATTTTTACAAGTTCCTGCCTAAAGTAGGTTTGGATTTATGCAGTCAGAATTTGAAGACATAATTGTGATATTATTCCTTAGAATTATTGTGGTATTGTCTTACTAGCACTTTTTAAATTATGAGTTTTGTTTTTCTCTCTGGAAAACTTATGTGAGTGAATCAAATGCATATAAATGAGGGCATTCAGAAGCCATTCTTGGAGAGCACAGGTTATTAGACTCTCAAAGTTAATGAGCTAATGTATTGTTACTCAACCCACCTTACAACATAATTTAATAGAAATAGTTGAAAATATTGGATAGGTTAAAGCATGCTGTAATTTGAATCAGTCCTATTCTGCATTCACTTTAATTATGAAGTTGAAAGTGTATTCTTGCTACTTGATTCCTTTATTAACAACAAACTCATTGAAATGGGCACACAGAACTTTTCATGTAGACATTTCCAAGTACATATCCCCCCATTCACTTATTATAATTCTTTGTAGCACATGCTTTAGAAAAATTAAAGAGCAGTAGACTTTGCATAATCATATTTATTGCCCAAATACCAAGTAGCTTTACTGACCCTGAATTCAATATGACCACTTGGAGGTGGGGATACTATATTTTAGTTTGATTAGCATTCTATCTCAGGCAAGGACCAGTAAATAAGACTTACAAACCAGTAGCTACAGGTTCATGGTGGAATCTAACATTACATAAAACACATGAAGTACTTTCCATGTGCTCCTTTGCTTTTTTTCTTTTCCATTCTTTCTTTTTTTAGCAGACACTTGTTGCTGCTCTTTGTTCTTGAGTCCTTTCCTTGCAGATAGACCTTCAGTGCTAATATTTCTGATCCCAATAAATTGTTTCTGTTAAGTTGTTCTATGTTATGTATCCTCTTGCAGTTTTCATCATGCATTTTTCATCTATGTAGGTAAAAACTTAGACATGCAATTTACAAGGATTTAGTTTTACAAAAATTTTCACACACATATGCATGTACATCCACCCCCACAATTTTTTTCTATTCTAAACTCTTTTTTCCTCATGAGGAAGGTCTTCCTATGTAGTAACACTGGTTGACTTGGTAGTATTTATATAGCTCAACCTGACTTGTATAGATGGATCTGACAATCCTGCCTCAGCCTCCTAAGTGCTAGGATGATAAGCATGCTATACCATCCTTGCCTTCTATTCTAAGCTCAGTGCTATAGAAAAGAATGCCATGTTGATGATGGTAACATAGGCATTTATTTTTAGATGATAAGAATATAGAAAATCCCATCCAAAATGCTGTATTATTGATTAATCAACATGAATTAATGTCCAATTTGTAGGAAATGTAATTTTCACACTTTAGATAGAAAGCATTAGCACAGTGTGGTAGAAAGCATAGTAAATGCATAGTAGGTATTCAATAAATATTTAAATAATGCATTAATTTATTTTCTATAAAGCTTTGATCTAATAATAACATAAAACTTGGAAAGAGAAAACAAAATGAAACAAAAGCAACATGCTTGCTTTTGATATCATGTTTCATATCATTTTTAGGCTTAGATGAAAAGACAGCTTGAAGTTATCCTGAAAGACTAAATTTTTTTCTAGGCCATTAAAATGATTTATTTTGTCCAATGTATTAGTTTGGATTCTTTAGAGGAACAGAAATGACAGAATGAATATACATATATATATATTCATATTTATATCATATTTTGGGGATTTACGAGAATTGCTTACAGGCTGTGGTCCAACTAGTCCAACAATGCTTGTCTAGCAAAAGAATCTCCAAGAATCCAGCAGTTGCTTAGTCCATGAGGCTGGTTGTCTTAGCTGGTCTTTAGTATACACTGAAATACAGAATGGCCACTATATAGGCTGCTTGCCACTTCAGAAGATCTGGAATAAAAGTTGGTCTTTCCAATTCAAATGATATAATTAAGAAAAACAATCCCTCACAAATATATCTAGTCACTTGAGTTTTAGTCAATTTGACTATATGTAGAATTAATTAAAACTCAAGAATAGCCATCACAATGTCTATCTTTGTGACTTAGGTGTGTTTTTGTAAACAGCCCAGATGCCCCTCAACTGAAGAATGGATGCAGAAATTGTGATACATCTATACAATGGAGTATTATTCAGCAATGAAAAAATAAGAAAATCATGAAATTTGCAGGTAAATGGTGGGACCTGGAAAGGAACATCCTGAGTGAGTTGTCCCAGAAGCAGAAAGACACACACAGTATATACTCACTCATGTAGACATATAACATAGGATAAACCTACTAAAATCTGTGCATCTAAAGAAATTAATCAAGAGAGAGGACCCTGACTAAAACGCTCAATCCCCATCCCAAAAGGCAAAGAGGATGGACATCTGAAGAAGAAGAAGAAAATAGGAAACAACCTAGGAACCTTCCCCAGAGAGCCTCTGAAAGGCTCTGCCCTGCAGACTATCAAAGCAGATGCTGAGACTTATGGTCAACTGTTAGGCAGAGTGCATGGAATCTTATGTAAGAAGTGAGAAATAGTAAGATCTGGAGAGGACAGGAACTCCACAAGGAGAGCAACAGAAATGGAAAATTTGAACACAGGGGTCTTCCCAGAGATTCATACTCCAACCAAGTACCAGTCATAGAGATAACCTAGAACCCCTGCACAGATGTAGCCCATGGCAGTTTAGTGTCCAAGTGGTTTACATAGTAATGGGAAGAGGGACTGGTTCTGACATAAACTGATTGGCCTGCTCTTTGATCACTTCCTCCTGAGGGAGAGCAGCCTTACCAGGCCACAGAATATGACAATGCAGCCACTCCTGATGTGATATGATAGACTAAGATCAGAAGAAAGGAAAGGAAGACCTCCTTTATCAGTGGACTTGGGGAAGGGCCTGCATGAAGAAGGGGGAGGGAGGGTGGGATCGGGAGGGGAGGAGGGAGAGGCTTATGGGAAAATACAAAGTGAATAAAGTGTAATTAATAAAATAAAATTGAATTAAAAAAAGAATAGCCATCACAGACAATTTTTCTTGTCTTTCAGTGTGTATCAGAATCAACTACTGAGGGGGGGGGGCAAGATGGCGGTGCCGGGAGAACACTGTGTCTGAGAAGCGGGACAGCATTCTCCATGCAGCGACCAGGAGACTGAACTCTGGGCCCTAAAACTACAGCGATCGTGTTTCCCAGGTGAGGGGAGGCTTCCACAGTGTGGGAATCGGTCAGGTCCACTCTCGGGCCACACAGCCAGAACCTGGAAGAGATCCTGGGTAATACGGGGTTTGGGTATCCTGGCTGGAGCGGCATGCCTGTGTGTCTCGATCACTTTTTCAGGCTGATCGGTGGGCACAAGGGTGCCAGTAACTGCGAGTCCCAATCGCACGAAAACCTCATGGGGAAGGAAAGTTGGGAGACTGATCACGGGTCACCCAGTCTTTCCCTGTAAGGTCTCGCTGACCGCGGGTACCCGCTGCCATCACAAATAGCATCCCTACTCCCTCTTTGGAGGAGGCAGGAGACGTCCAGCAGAATCTGCTACAGACCACATTGTACCCCAACTGAAGATCAGGGCTGAGAAAACCCAATCCTGTCGGGCACTCCCCCTAAAGCCGCCATAACCCAGCCTCAGCGGAGCTGAGGGATAAAGAGGCACACAGCGGCTTCACAGTGTCAGAACTCCAATGCTGCCGGCTGCTCCTAGCAAACAAACTACAGCTCGGGATCTGGGAATGTGGTCATTCTACACGTCCTGAGATTATCCTGGGTCCAGTGCAATAAGGTCTAGCACCAAGTCCTATCACCGGCGCCCCCCCAAACCCTGGCAGAGAAACCCCAGCTCTGGATCAGGACTGAGAAGTCCCAAACCCTTCTGGCACTCCCCTGAGAGCACCGCCATAAACTTGCCCTAGCGGAGGGGAAAGTCAGAGGGGAAGGACAGAGAGGCAGCCTGCCACAGGACACAGCACCCCCTCTCCAGCTCACCCAGTGGCCCCTAGCAGAGAAACCCAAGCTCTGGATCTGAGGACACTCAACCCTACCTGGTACTCTCTCAGGATCAACAAACATAGGTTCTACCACCAGGCTGCTTCTGGCAGAGAGAGCTGGGCCTGGGATCTGGGATTGAGAACACTCAACCTAACTCTTTCCCGCGCTACCCCGGGACCAGTCAACGTAACCCCTCCTGGCAGAGGGAAAGGACAGAGAGGCAGCACACAGGAAAGGTGGACACTGAGTCCTGCGGCCACAGTGTCACAGAGCTGAATGTTACCCTACCTGCGCATTTACCTCAGCAGGACCAAATCAGAGAGTAGAGAGCAAGGGGAACCCCTGTGCATTCCAACTGGTCCTGCAAGAGAGTGAGTGAGCCTTCTAGGGAGAGTATGCCACAGACCCAGGGCCTCTCCACAGAAGCAACCAGACGAGATCCCTGCCACCCACACCCCTAGTGTGGGCATCATAGAGATTGTTGGGATAGCGACCCCAACATTGAAGCCTCTGCCTTGTGGGTCCACCATCCAGGCAAACAATCCCTGGATCTCAGACAGAACTGCCTAATAGTGGCCTGCAGGCCACTGCAATAGTCACAGAATCTGCGCATGCACACTGTGCCCACTAAAAGCGCATGCGAATGGCGCCAGCATCACATTCCTTACTTAGTCAAAACTGAAAACACAACGCACACTCCCAAACCAGTAAACCTCTCTCATCTTCCTGAAAAAACAGTCCAGAAAACAGAAAGAGACGATCATAGCCTGAACTACAAACTCGAGGAACAAACAGTGAGGGTTATAAATAACCAGATGGCTAGAGGCAGATGTAAGAACACACCCAACAAAAATCAGGATATAATGACCTCACCAGCAACCCCACAACCCAATGGACACTTCAATTCACTAGATATACAAGAAAACTACTTCAAAACTATGTTTCTCCAGCTATTAGAGTCCCATAAAGATGAAATGAACAAAGCCCTGAGAGAAATAGCCAAAGAAATCAAGACAAACCAAGAGGAAACAAATCAAGCTCTCAGAGAAATGACCACGAAAATTGAGGCAAACAAAAAAGAAATGAACAAAGCTCTCAAAGAAATGTCCACACAAATGTAGGCAAATAAAGGAGAAATAAACAAAGCTCTCATAGAAATATGGGCAATTATAGCCAAAGAAGTAGAGGCACAATTAGTGATACATAGAGAGGAAATGGACAACAAAATAGAACCTGTCATTGAAAAGCAGGATTCCACATTCAAACAGATGAAGTAAATGGTGCAAGACATGAAAACAGAATTAGAATCAATAAAGAAAACACAAATAGAGAAAAACCAGGAGCTGGAGATCATAGAGAAAAGATTGGGAACTACAAAGGTAAGCTTCATCAACAGAATAGAAGATATGGAAGAAAGAATCTCAGAAGCCAAAGATACACTTGCGGAAATTGACATGTCTCTCAAAGGAAAAATAAAATCAGAAAAGTTCCAAACACAAAACATCGAAGAAATCAAGGACACCATGAAAAGACAAAACCTAAGAATAATAGGAGTAGAAGAAAAAGAAGACATCAGGCTCAAAGGTCCGGAAAATATTTTCAAGAAAATTATAGAAGAAAGCTTTCCCAACTTAAAGAAGGAGATGGCCATAAACATACAAGAGGCCTACAGAACACCAAGTAGACTAGACCAGAAAAGAAATTCTTCACGTCACATCATAGTCAAAACACTAAACCTACAAAACAAAGAAAAAATTCTAAAAGCAGCAAGGGAAAAAGGCCAAGTAACATATGAAGGTAGACCTATCAGAATCACACCAGATTTCTCAACAGAAACTATGAAAGCCAGAAAGGCCTGGACAGAAATCATACAGTCCTTAAGGGAACACAGATTCCAACCCAGACTACTATACCCAGCAAAACTTTCAATCAACATAGACGGAGAATTCAAAATATTCCATGACAAAACCAAATTTAAACAATATGTACATAGTAACCCAGCTCTACAGAAGTTACTAGAAGGGAAACTCCAAACCAAAGAAAACAACTACATCTAAGGAAACAGAGGAAATAGATAACTACACAACAAAAAACCCAAATGAATACAAGCAATGAAACTCAGTGACACCACCAACCCCACATCAAAAGTAAGTAACAATTGTTGGTCACTAGTATCTATCAACATCAACGAACTCAACTCCCCAGTAAAACGACACAGACTAACAGAATGGTTGCGGAAACAGGATCCAACATTCTGTTGCATCCAAGAAACATACCTATGCAGCAAAGATAAACACTACCTCAGAGTAAAGGGCTGGAAAAATGTTTTTCAAGCAAATGGTTCCAGAAAACAAACTGGAGTACCATCCTAATATCTAATAAAATAGACTTTCAACCCAAGTTAATCAAAAAAGATAAGGAGAGCCACTATATTCTCATCAAAGGAAAAATCCACCAAGAGGACATCACAATTTTGAATATCTATGCCCCAAATACAAGAGCACCTACATTCGTAAATGAAACAATATTAAAGATTAAATCACACATTGATCCTAATACCTTAATAGTGGGAGACTTCAGCACTCCACTCTCACCAAGGGACAGATCAACTAGACAGAAAACAAATAGGGAAATAAAAACACTTACAGAGTCTCTAAATCAAATGGATCTAATAGACGTCTACAGATCTTTTCATCCAAACTCAAAAGAATATACCTTCTTTTCAGCACTGCATGGAACCTTCTCCAAAATAGACCATATAGTTGGACATAAATCAAGCCTCAACAGATACAAAAAGATTGAAATAATCCCTTGTATTCTATCTGACCACCATGGACTAAAGCTGGACCTCAACAACAACAGAAATAACAAAAAGCCGACACGCACATGGAAACGGAACAACTTGCTACTAAATGACAGCTGGATCAGCGAAGAAATAAAGAAAGAAATTAAATTCTTCCTAGAACTCAATGAAAATTAAGACACAACATACCCAAACTTGTGGGACACAATGAAGGCAGTGCTAAGAGGAAAGTTCGTAGCACTAAGTGCCTTCAAGAAGAATTTCGAGACCACGCATTCAAGCAACTTAATGGCTCACTTAAAAACCCTAGAAAAAGAAGCAGAAACACCAAAAAGGAGTAGACGGCTGGAAATAATCAAACTCAGGGCTGAAATCAATCAATTAGAAACAAATAAAACTATTCAAAGAATCAATGAAACAAAAAGCTGGTTCTTTGAGAAAATCAACAAGATAGACAAACCCTTAGCCAAACTAACTAAAAAGCAGAGAGAATCTATCCAAATCAGCAAAATCAGAAATGAAAAGGGTGACATAACTACAGACACAGAGGAAATTCAAACAATCATTAGGTCATACTACAAAAGCCTATATGCCACAAAATTTGAAAACCTAAATGAAATGGACAATTTTCTTGATAGATTCCATCTTCCAACATTAAGTCAAGATCAGGTAGAAAGACTGAATAGCCCTATATCTCTCAAAGAAATTGAAGCAGTCATTCACAGTCTCCCCTCCAAAAACAAGCCCTGGGCCAGATGGTTTCAGCGCAGAATTCTAAGAGACCTTCAAAGAAGTGCAAACACCAATTCTCCTCAAACTATTCCACAAAAAAGAAACAGAAGGTACATTACCAAACTCATTCTATGAAGCAACAGTCACCCTGATACCTAAACCAAACAAAGACCCAACAAAAAAGAGAACTTCAGACCTATCTCTCTTATGAACATTGACGCAAAAATACTAATAAAATACTTGCAACCTGAATCCAAGAACACATCAAAGATATCATCCACCATGACCAAATAGGCTTCATCCTAGGCATGCAAGGGTGCTGCAACATATGGAAATCCATCAATGTAATCCACCACATAAACAAACTGAAGGAGAAAAACAACATGATCATCTCCTTACATGCTGAAAAAGCATTAGAAAAAATCCAACACCCATTCATGTTCAAAGTCTTGGGGAGATCAGGGATGAAAGGCACATACTTAATCATAGGAAAGGCAATATACAGCAAGCCTATAGCCAACATCAAACTCAATGGGGAGAAACTTAAAGCAATCCCACTGAAATCAGGGACAAGACAAGGCTGCCCACTCTCTCCATACCTCTTCAACATAGTACTTGAAATCCTAGCCAAAGCAATAAGACAACTAAAGAAAATCAAGGGGATACAAATTGGAAAGGAAGAGGTCAAAGTGTCACTATTTGCAGATGATATGATAGTATATATGAGCGATCCCAAAAATTCAACCAGAGAACTCTTCCAGCTGATAAACCCCTTCAGGAAAGTGGCAGGATACAAAATCAACTCAAAAAAATCAGAAGCCCTCCTGTATACCAAAGATAAAAGGGCCGAGAAAGAAATTAGGAAAAAAACACCCTTCACAATAGCCACTAATAACATAAAGTACCTTGGGGTGACACTAACCAAGCAAGTGAAAGACCTGTTTGAGAAAAACTTCAAGTCTCTGAAGAAAGAATTAGAAGAAGATCTCAGAAGATGGAAAGATCTCCTGTGCTCATGGATTGGTAGGATTAACATTGTGAAAATGGCCATCCTGCCAAAAGCAATCTACAGATTCAATGCAATTCCCATCAAAATACCAACTCAATTCTTTACAGACCTTGAAAAAAAAGATTCTCAGCTTCATATGGAGAAACAAAAAAACCCAGAATCTCCAAAACAATCCTGTACAACAACAGATCATCTGGAGGTATCTCCATCTCTGATCTCAAGTTGTACTACAGAGCAATAGTAAAAAAAAAAAAAAAAAAAAAAAAAAAAAACCAAAAAGACTGCATGGTATTGGCATAAAAACAGAAAGGAGGTTCAATGAAACCACATAGAAGACCCAGAAATAAACCTACACAGCTATGAATACTCGATTTTTGACAAAGAAGCCAAAACCATTCAATGGAAAAAAGTCAGCATCTTCAACAAATGGTGCTGGTCCAACTGGATGTCTACATGCAGAAAAATGAAAATAGATCCATATTTATCACCCTGCACAAAACTAACGTGCAAGTGGATCAAAGACCTCAACATAAAACCAGATACTCTAAATCTCTTAGAAGAAAAAGTGGGGAACAGACTAGAACTCATTGGCACAGGAAACAACTTCCTGAAGAGAACACCAACAGCACAGGCTCTAAGAGCAACCATCAATCAATGGGACCTCATGAAACTGAAAAGCTTCTGTAAAGCAAACGACACCGTCATCAAAACAAAACGACTGCCTACAGATTGGGATAGAATCTTCACTAACCCTTTATCTGACAGAGGACTAATATCCAGTATATACAAAGAACTAAAGAAGCTGAAAAGCAGCAAACCAAGTAATCCAATTGAAAAATGGGGAACAGAGCTAAACAGAGAATTCTCGACAGAGTAATATCGAATGACAGAGAAACACTTAAAGAAATGCTCAACCTCATTAGCCAGCAGGGAAATGCAAATCAAAACGACCCTGAGATTTCACAGAATCTTACATCCATCAGAATGGCCAAGAGGAAAAACTCAAGTGACTGGTACAACCAATTTAGATTTCTGGAAATCTATCTGGTGCTTTCTCAGACAGTGCTTCCTCAAGACCCAGCTATAGCAGTGCTAGATATATACCCAAACTTTGCTCAAGTACACAAAAGGTATACTTGCTCAACCATGTTTTTAGCAGCTTTATTTGTAATAGCCAGAACCTGGAAACAACCCAGATGTCCATCAATGGAGGAATGGGTACAGAAATTGTGGTATTTTTACACAATGGAATACTACTCAGCAATCAAAAAGGAGGAAATCATGAAATTTGCAGGCAAATGGTGGGATCTAGAAAAGATCATCCTGAGTAAAATATCCCAGAAGGAGAAAGACAAACACGGTATATACTCACTTATATAGACCTATGAGATATGACAAACATAATGAAATCTATACACCTAAAAAGATAATCAAGAGAGCAGACATGGAGTAATATGATCAGTCCTCGTTTAGAATGACAGATGGGATGTGCATTGAACGTATGACGGGAGTCTACTGAGTGCATTGGAAAGACTCTAACTAGCAGTGTTTTCAAAGCAGATACAAAGACTCATGACCAAACCTTTGGCAGAGTACAGGGAATCATAAGAAAGAAGGGGAGTTAGTCTGATGAGGAAAGGATAGGAGCTCCACAAGGACCAAATATATCTGGGCACAGGGTCTTTTCTGAGACTGACATGCAACCAAGGACCATGTATGAATGTAACCTAGAACCTCTGCTCAGATGTAGCCTGTGGTAGCTCAGTAACCAATTGGTTTCCCATAGTGAGGGGAACAAGGACTATTTCTAACAGGAACTCAATGACTGGCTCTTTGACCTCCCCACCCTCCAAGGGAGGAGCAGTCCCGTTAGGCCACAGAGGAAGACTTTGCAGCCAGTCCTGAAGATACCTGATAAAACAGAATCGGATGAATGAGGAGGAGGTCCCCCCTATCAGTGGATTTGGCAAGGGGCAGTGTGGAGATGAGGGAGGGAGGGAGGGATTGGGAGGGAATGAGGGAGTGTTATACAGCTGGGATACAGAGTTAATAAAATGTAACTGATAAGAAAAAAAATCAACTACTGAAGCACATATTACTGGGCTCCTCTGTCAATGTTTGTTTCATTAAGTCTGGAGTTCATTAAGTCTGGATTTTTAGCAGATCTCCCACTGATGCAGGTACTGCTGGTTATGGAGTAGTCAAATATCCTAGGATTCCAAGACTGAGTGTATTCTCCAAATTTGAGACTATTAGTGGTAAAATGGGATACCCTTGGGCAAATCAGTCATTGGCCACTTCACTGACCCAGGACTGGTCTAGACTTTTAGTACCTTAAGTCATTGAAATTGTATAGTAGCCACCTCAGTATCTATTTCAGTTGCAGTTTATTATTTTATTTTATTTTATTTTACTTTATGTGTGTGAGTGTTTTGCTTGAATGTATGTCTGTATATTGTGTGAATACCTGGAGCCCATTGAGACGAGAAGAAGACATCAGATCCCCCAGGATTGGAGTTACAGAAGGCGTGAGCTGCCATGTGAGTGCTAAGAATCAAATCTGAGTTCTATGGATGAGTAGCAAATTAAAAAATAATCTACTCTTCTCTCATGCATTACATCCTGAATACAGTTTCTACTCTCTCCTTCTCTTCCCAGCCATCCATCTACTCATTCTCTGTTTCTATTCAGAAAAGGGCAGGGCCCCCATAGCTGCAACCAAATATGGCATACATATCAAGTTACAGTAATACTAGGTAACTCCTCTCTTAGTAAAGCTGGATCAAGCAATCCAATAGGAAGAAAAGGGTCATTAAAGCAGTCAAAAGAGTCAGAGACATTCCCTGCTCCCACTGTTAGGAGTCTCACAAGAAGATCAAGAATTCTTCACCACTGAGATATATCTTCCTTTCTATACAGCTGAGCACCTGTGTGTTCAATCAATATAAATATCATTTGATATCCTTCTTACTTCTAGGTAACCAAGCTCAGCATGGTGGTTAATTTCCTATGTTAACTTGACCCAAAAGTATCCAGATTAAACATTGTTGTTGTTGTTATATGTTTACAGATGACATTAACATTTTAACTGGTGGCTCTAGTAATTAGGTTCCACTTCTTTACATAGGTGGGCATTGCTCAATCTGTTGAAGAACTAAACAGAACAGAAGCAGAGAAAAAAAGTCCATCTCTGTTTCTTTCTTGCCTGTTCCAGGAATATATATTACTCTTAGATTAAGATTTACACAATGGACTCCCCTATTCCTCAGGCTCTTAGACATAGATGGAAATTACATAATTTGTTTTTTTTCTGGGGTTTTTAACATACATATGAAATATGGGAATTTTCTGTCTCTATAATATAATGAACCATTCCTCATATAATATATATGATATATCCTAGCAACAATACAGAAGAGATCCCAAAGAAGTAATTTCTGTCATAGAAATAAAATTAAATGGTAAATAGCTTTTTTGTCAACTTGGAGAGAAATCAGTGTTAGCAAACTACCAATCATTTGAACGTTTTCAGTAAACAGATCTCCCTACTTCCACCTAACATTTTTAGTAATTTTTTTCATGTAGCTAAAATTTGTATCCTTATAAATATGTAACATAAGTATGCTCTCTGTCCAAGAACGCAAGTTTTTGCCTTTCAAAAATTTTTTTGGAGGGCTTAGTTCACTTTTCTTACCACTGCCATGTAATAATAAGGTCACAGGTTCAAGACTGGTAACATGTTGCATTGGATAGCACTTCAGCAACAATTATTGTGTTCCTAATATCAATCATCCTATGGTTGAGAAACACTGTGCTATGCTTTCAGATTTCAAATTGCTCAAATCAAAGGACAGTGTGACATGTTTTACAGCCTCAGAGCAAATATCTTCCTAGAGCAGCAAATTTATTCCAACAGTTTGGAATTCATTTTAAAACACTAAAATAAGTTACTTGGCTTTATTCTCTTATAGCTTTTAGTATTTTATCTTTGTTCTGTATACTTACTGTTTTGATTATTATGTGGCTGGAGGATTTTCTTTTTTGGTCTAATCTATTAGTGTTCTGTAGGCCTCTTGGATGCTTATAGGCTTCTCCTTTAAGTTGGATAGAATTTCTTCTATGATTTTGTTGAAAATATTATTTGGGCCTTGGAGATGGGAATTTTCTTTTTCCTCTATTCCTATTATTTTTAGGTTTTGTATTTCATATTTTCTAGGATGGTTTCTCTTAGGAATTTTTTTAGACTAATATTTTCTTTGAGGGGCAAGATGGCAGCGCCAGGACGACTCTCATTCTGAGCAGCAGCACAGCAGGATCAGCATAGTGACCACCAGTGAGAACTCGAGGCCCCAAAACACAAGTGATTGTGTTTTCCAAGTGAAAGGATACCCCACTGTGGGGGATTCAATCAACTTTAAATCACCCGACTAAACCGCAGAAGAGATCCCGGTTCCGCCAGGCACTTGGCCGCCAGCCCAGAGCCACACGCCAGCATGCTCTGGTCACTATCCCAGACTGAACTGTGGGCACCACAACATCACAGACTGAAATTTCCAGTCGAGAGATAACCCCACGGTGCAGGAAATGATTGGGACCAACCTTAGGTCACCCAGACATTCCCTGGAAAAGACTCGGGTTCCCCGGGCGCTCCAGGAGCCAGCCCAGAGCCAGAGCCGGGGACCCAGGCACCTGCACAGAGCCCTGCTTGTGCACCTGATCAGCTGCCTCAGATAGAACTGTGGACCCCAGGGCACCAGAGACTGGGTTTCACTGTCGGGTGCAAACTCACAGGGAGGGAAATGGTTGGTCTGATCTCAGAACACTCAGCTGATATCACCACCCCGAAAAGGTCTCCAGAAAAATTACCCAGTTTAGACAGACACTCAGGCTCCCAAAGGCCAGAAAGGCGGAGCCATGCGCGTCTGTGCCTGGGGGTTCTACTTGCCATCCCAGACAGAATGGCAGTTCCCAAAGCAAAGACTGGGTGTCCCTGTCAGGAGGAAACCCCACAGCAGGGGGATCATCAGGTCTACCGCTCAGGACACCCAGCACCAAAAGACTTTCTGGATTCACGCAGGCTCTAGGTTCTACCTTCTAATGCAGGCAGGAAAGCTGTGCTCACCCGCCATTATTGAGTACCGCTAGGGCACTGGGGCACACAGCTGCATCCTCAGACCTAAAAAAGCCATAAATCCATTACAGCAGGCCTCAGATACTGTACCAAGGATCAACCAGTTATCCCTAGCTAGACTGACAAAACTGTGGGAATCCCTGGTTCTTCAAGAGGGCTGCACCCAAAAATTACAGCTTAAGAGCAACAGCTGCTGCTCACTAAATTCAGAGCAAGAAACCCAGCAGCAGGGAATCCATGACTAGGACCTCTCCCGATGAGAGGAGACCCTTCCTGAATACCACAGTTACCATACAGGTCCATACACCTGAAGTGAACTGTGACAATTCCTGAGAAGCATCACTATTCAGTTGACCATACCCAAAAAGCAGAGGAGAACTTCGGAACCCCACCAAGTGGATTCTCCCCGCCCCAGGACTCAGCAGGCACCACAAATTAACAGACAACACCTGAGACAGAGAGATGGGTAGAGGCCAGCGAAAAAGCACAACCAACAAAAGGCAAAACAACATGGCATCCCCAGAACCCAGTTATCCAGGGACAAGTAGCCTGGGACACCCTAACATAAGTGAAATTCAAGAAGATGACCTTACATCTATGCTAAGGAAGAGGTTAATGGAGGAAGTAAATAAAATGCATAAAGAATTAGGGGAAGATATAATGAAACAGATTATGGTCATCCATAAAGAAATACAGGAAGATGCAGCCAAAGAGTCTGTGTCACTGAAAGAAATAAAAGAAACAGAGGAACATTCAAACAGCTGAAGGAATTGAAGGAAAAACTGGAAAATACAGTCAGACAGGTGAAGGAAATCAACAAAATGGTACAAGATCTGAAGATAGAATTGGAAGAATTAAAGAAAACACAAACAGAGGAAATTACGGAGAGGGAGAACCTAGGAAATAAAATAGGAAGTACAGAGGTAAGCATAACCTACAGACTACAAGAGATGGAAGAAAGAATCTCAGGTGTGGAAGATACAATGGAAGAAATCGATGTATCTGTCAAAGAAAATAATAAATCTAAAAAATTCCTGACACAAACCATCCAAGAAATCCAAGACAACATAAAAAGACAAAACCTAAGAACAATAGGAATAGAGGAAAAAGAAGATTCTCTCCTCCAAGGCCCAGAAAATATTTTCAACAAAATCATTGAAGAAAATTTCACCAGCTTAAAGGGGAAGCATATAAGAATTTGTTGTATAGGCCTACAGAACACCTAATAAATTAGACCAGAAAAGAAAATACTCTTGCCACATAATAATCAGAACAGTAAGTATACAGAACAAAGAAAAAATACTAAAAGCTACAAGGGAAAAAGGCCAAATAACGTATAATGGCAAACCCATCAGAATCACACCTGACTTCTCAACAGAAACTATGAAAGCCAGAAGGGCCTGGACGGATATCATGCAGACCCTAAGAGAACACAGATGTCAGCCTAGGCTACTGTACCCAGCAAAACTCTCAGTCCTCATACATGGAGAAAACAAGATATTCAACAACAAAAACAATTTCAACAATACCTACAAACAAATCCAGCGTTACAGAAGATACTAGAAGGAAAATTACAACCCAAGAAAACTAACTACTTTGAAGAAATCATAGGAAATAAATAACCTCACTACAGCAAAACAAAAAGTAGCCAAACAAACAAAAAACACTACGATGGCCAACATCAGTATCAAAGGATCTAACAGCCACTGATCATTAATCTCCCTCAACATTAATGGACTCAATTCTCCAATAAAAAGACACAGACTAATAGAATGGATGTGTAAACAAGACTCAACAATCTGTTGCATACAAGAAACACACTTAAATCACAAAGATAGACATTACTTGAGAGTAAATGGCTGGAAGACGGCTTTCCGAAAAAATGGACCCAAGAAGCAAGAAGGAGTAGCCATCCTAATATCTAATAAATTAGATTTTCAACCAAAATCAATCAGAAGAGATAGAGAAGGACATTTCATACTCATCAAGGGAAAAATCCACCAGGAAGATATCACAATCTTGAACATCTATGCCCCACATGCAAGGGCACCCACATTTGTAAAAGAAACTTTATTAAAACTTAAACCACACATAGACCCCCACACATTAATAGTGGGAAACTTTGTTGAGACAAATCTCAACAAAGGACAGGTAAACAAAACAGAAATTAAACAAAGAAACAATAACTGACAGAGGTCATGAATCAAATGGATCTCATGGGAATCTACAGAACCTTTCACCCAAACTCAAAAGAATTTACCTTCTTCTCAGCACCTCCTGGAACCTTCTCCAAAATATACCATATAGTTGGTCACAAAGCAAGCCTCAACAGATGGAATTAGATTGATATAATCCCTTGTATCCTATCTGATCACCATGGACTAAAACTGGACCTCAATGACAAAAATAGCAAAAGGCCTACACACACATGGAAACTGAACAACTTGCTTCTAAATGACAGCTGGGTCAGAGAAGAAATAATGAAATTAAAGACGTACTAGAATTCAATGAAAATGAAGGCACAACATACCGAAATTTATGGGACACAATGAAAGCAGTGCTAAGAGAAAAGTTCATAGCACTAAGTGCCTTCAAAAAGAAATTCGAAACATCTCAAGCAAGCAAATTAATGGCTCACTTAAGAGCCCTAGAAAAAAAAGAAGCAGACATACCAAAGAGGAATAGACAGCTGGAAATAATCAAACTCATGGCTGAAATCAATAAATTAGAAACAATTAAAACAATTCAAAGAATCAATGAAACAAAGAGCTGGTTCTTTGAGAAAATCAACAAGATAGACAAACCCTTAGCCAAACTAACTAAAAGGCAGAAAGAAACTATCCAAATCAACAAAATCAGAAACGAAAAGGGGGACATAATCACAGACACTGAAGAAATCCAAACAATCATTAGGTCTTACTTCCAAAGTCTATATGCCAAAAAATTTGAAAATCTAAATGAAATGGACAATTTTCTTGACCGAGTCTACATGCCAAAGCTGAATCAAGGCCAGGTAAACCAATTAAATAGTCCTATATCCCCTAAGGAATTTAGAAGCTGTCATCAAAAGTCTACCATGCAAAAAAAGCCCAGGGCCAGATGGTTTCAGCGCCGAATTCTACGAGACCTTCAAAGAAGAGCTAACACCAATACTCTTCAAACGATTCCATAAGATAGAAGCAGAATGAACACTAACAAACTCATTCTATGAAGCCACAGTCACCTTGGTACCTAAACCTCACAAAGACCCAACAAAGAAAGAGAATTTCATGTCAATCTCCCTCATGAACATTGATGCAAAAATACTCAACAAAATACTTGCAAACCGAATCCAAGAACACATCAAAGACATCATCCACTACGACCAAGTTGGCTTCATCCCAGGCATGCAGGGGTGGTTCAATATATGGAAATCCATCAATGTGATCCACCACATAAACAAACTGAAAGAGAAAAAAACACATGATCATCTCCTTAGATGCTGAAAAGGCATTTGACAAAATCCAATATCCATTCATGTTTAAAGTATTGGAGAGATCAGAGATACAAGGCACATACCTGAACATAGTAAAGGCTTTATACAGCAAGCCTATAACCAACATCAAAATCAATGGAGAGAAACTTAAATCATTCCCACTGAAATCAGGGACAAGGCAAGGTTGTCCACTCTCTCCATATCATTTCAGCATTGTTCTTGAAGTCCTAGCTAGATCAATAAGGCAATTGAAGGAGATCAAGGGGATACGAATTGGAAAAGAAGTCAAAATATCACTATTTGCAGATGATATGATAGTATACCTGAGTGACCCCAAAAACTCTAACAGGGAACTCCTACAGCTGATAAACACCTTCAACAAAGTGGCTGGATACAAAATTAACTCAAAAAATCAGTAGCCTTCCTGTATACAAAGTACAAAATGGCCGAGAAAGAAATTAGGGAAACAACACCATTCACAATAGCAACAAAGGACATAAAGTACCTTGATGTGAACCTAACCAAGCAAGTCAAAGACTTGTATGAAAAAAAAATTTCTAGTCTCTGAAGAAAGAATTGGAAGAAAATATCAGAAGATGGAAAGATCTCCTATGCTCATGGCTTGGCAGGATTAACATAGTAAAAATGTCCTACTTAAGAAAACCAAGCTACAGATTCAATGCAATTCCCATCAAGTTACCAACACAATTCTTTATAGACCTTGAAAGAAAAATTCTCCCCTTCATAGGGAACAGTAAGAAACCCAGAATTGCTAAAAAACATTCTCCAAAGTAAGAGATCTTCAGGAGGTATCTCCATCCCTGATCTCAAGCTGTACTATAGAGCAACAATACTAAAAACTGCATGGTACTGGCATAGAAACAGACTGGTGGATCAATGGAATCAAATAGAAGACCCTGACATAAATCCACACACTTATGGACACCTGATTTTTGACAAAGATGCCAAAACCATTCAATGGTAAAAAGACAGCATCTTCAACAAATGGTGCCGGTCTAACTGGAAGTCTACATGTAGAAAAATGAAAATAGATCCATCCTTATCACCCTGCACAAAACTAAAGTCCAAGTGGGTCAAAGAGCTCAACATAAAACCAACACACTAAACCGCTTAGAAGAAAACTTCCTGAACAGAACACCAACAGCACAGGCTCTAAGAGCAACATTCAATAAATGGGACCTCATGAAACTGAAAAGCTTTTGTAAAGCAAAGGATACTGTCCTCAGAACAAAACGACAGTCTACAGATTGGGAAAAGATCTTCACCAACCCTATATCTGACAGAGGGTTAATATCCAGTATATATAAAGAACTAAAGAAGTTAAACAACAAAAAATCAAGTAATCCAATTAAAAAATGGGGTACAAAGCTAAACAGAGAATTCTCTGCAGAGGAATATCGAATGCAGAGAAACACTTAAAGAAATGTTCATCCTCATTAGCCATCAGGGAAATGCAAGTCAAAACAACCCAAAGATTTCACCTTACACCCATCAGAATGGCTAAGATCAAAAACTCAAGAGACAACACATGCTGGAGAGGTTGTGGAGAAAGCTGAACCCTCCTCCACTGCTGATGGGAATGTAAACTTGTGCAACCACTCTCGAAAGCAATCTGGCGCTTTCTTAGACAACTAGGAATAGCGCTTCCTCAAGATCCAGCTATACCACTCCTAGGCATATATCCAAAAGATTCTCAAGTACACAATAAGGACATTTGCTCAACCATGTTTGTAGCAGCCTTATTTGTAATAGCCAGAAGCTGGAAACAGCCCAGATGCCCCTCAGTGGAGGAATGGATGCACAAATTGTGGTATATCTACACAATGGAATATTACTCAGCAATTAAAAACAAGGAAATCATGAAATTTTCAGGTAAATGGTGGGATCTGGAAAAGATCATCCTGAGTTTGCTATCCCAGCAGCAGAGGGATGCATATGGTATATACTTAATCATATAGACATATAATATAGGATAAACCTACTAAACTCTGTACACCTAAAGAAACTAATCAAGAGGGAGGACTCTTGCTAAAATGCTCAATTTCTACCCATAAAGGCAAAGAGGCTGGACATCATAAGAAGGAGAAAAGAGGGAACAAGTCAGGAGCCTGACACAGAGGACCTCTGAAAGGCTCTGCCCTGCAGACTATCAATGCAGATGCTGAGACTTATGGCCAACCTTTGGGCAGAGTGCAGGGAATCTTATGAAAGAAGTGGGAAACAGTAAGATCTGGAGAGGACAGGAACTCCATAAGGAGAGCAACAGAATCAAAAAATCTGAGCACAGGGGTCTTTCCTGAGACTGATGTTCCAACCAACGACTATGCATGGAGATAACCTAACACCCCTGCACAGAAGTAGCCCATGGCAGTTCAGTATCCAAGTGGGTTCCATTGTGATAGGAACAGGGACTGTCTGTGACATGAACTGATTGGCCTGCTCTTTAATTATCTCCCCCTGAGGGGGAAGCAGCATTACCAGGCCACAGAAGAAGACACTTCAGCCACTCCTGATGAGACCTAATTGACTAGGATCAGAAGAAAGGAAAAAGAAGTCCTCCCCTATCAGTGGACTTGGGGAGGGGCATGCATGCAGAGGATGGAGGAAAAGAGGGATTGGGATGAGAAGAGGGAGGGAACCAAGGGGGGGATACAAAGTGAGTAAAGTGTAATTAATAAAGAAAAAAAAAACATTTTCTTTGATAGATACATCGATTTCTTCCATTGTATCTTCCATACCTGAGATTCTTTCTTCCATCTCTTGTAGTCTGTTGCTTATGCTTATCTGTGTAGTTCCTGTTTTCTTCCATAAATTCTTCCTCTCCATGATTTCCTCCGTTTGTGTTTTCTTTAATTTTTTTTTCCAATTCTATCTTCAGATCTTGAACTGTTTTTTATTGATTTCCTTCACTTCTCGGACTGTATTTTTCTTTAATTCCTTTACCTGTTTGTTTGAACATTCCTGTTTCTTTCAGTGATTTAATTATTTCCTCTCTGAAGGCCACAAATATTTGGCGGCATCTTCCTGTACTTTTTTACAAATGGCCATAATCTATTTGACTTTATCTTTCTCTGTTTGTTTAGAAATGACCATCATTTGTTTGACTTTATCCTCCTCTATTTCTATACACATTTTATTTGTATTCTCCATGATCCTCTTCATAAGTATAGATATAAGGTCATCTTCTTGAATTTACTTATGTTAGGGTATCCAGGGCTACTTGCCCTTGGATAACTGGGTTCTGGAGATGCCATATTGCTTTGGCTTTTATTGGTTGTCCTTTTACACTGGCCTCTACCCATCTAGTTGTCTCAGGTGTTGGCTGTTAGTATCTGATGCTTGCCTGAATCCTCGGGTGGGGAGAATCCCCTTCACAGAAAGATGTTCTTTCCTGAAGTAATCCTCAACTTTTTGGGTATGGTCACAGAATGGCCAGTGCATCCAAGGAAATTGCCATAGGTTACTTCAGGTGTATGGTCCTGTGGGGTAAATGGGGTTGTTGGTAGACAAGAGGGGGCTCTTCTCTCACCAGCAGAAGTCCTGGAGGAAGACATTTGTTGGAGACACCACATTTATGATTAAGTGTTCTAAGGTCTCTCACTCTCTGTATAATGTCGAGCTGTTGATCTCTATATTTGTTGCCAGTAGTTTCAGGAGGAAGCTTCTCTGATGACAACTGATTTTTTTTCTATCTCTATCCACTTACCTGTGAATTTCATAATGTCATCTTTTTTGACAACTGAGTAATATTCCATTTTAGAAATTTTCTTTATCCTTTCTTCTGTTGAAGGACATCTAGATTGCTAAGAGCTTCTGGTTATTATGAATAAAGCTACTATGAAAATAGTGTAGCTGGATTTTGAGGTAGATTGATTCCCATCTTTCTGAGGAAGTACCACACTGATTTCCACAGTGGCTGTACAAGTTTGCACTTCCACCAACAATATATGAGCGTTACTCTTACTTCACATCTTTGCTAGCATCAACCATCATTTGTTTTATTGATCTTAGCCATTCTGACTTTTGCAAGATTAAATCTTAAAGAAGTTCTGATTTGCATTTCCCTGATGGCTAAGGATGTTGACAATTTCTATGTGTTTATCAGCCACTTCAGTTGCTACTTTTGATTATTATTTTTAGATCTCTACCACATTTTATATACTGCATATATGTGTAATTGAACACATATTTCTTTTATTAATGGCTTATTTTTTCAGGCATGATTCTTCAAGATTCATCCATGTTATTTCATTATCTGAATGTTTCTCTTTTTAAAACTGAATAATATTTTATTATATATATGTATACCATATTTTGCTTATCTTTTTATCTATTGAAGGACATGTGTTACTTTATTGTTTGTATATTGTGTACAATTTAAGTGTTGTGTACAATGCGTCTATGAACATGAGTGTACAGATACCTGAGTACATATTTTCAAAGATTTTAATTTCAGACTAAGAAGTAGAATTACTGAATGATCTAGTAATTCTACATATTCATATTTTTGATAAATCATCATGCTTATTAGTTTTATTATTAACTTTCTTAATGGGTTTTTGGTGGCATCTTATTGTGTTGATTTCTTATCCCTAATGAACTTGTGATATTAGACATTTATTAATATATTTTTATCTACATACTATCTTTATAAAAATGTTGATTAAAATCTTTTGCCCACTTAAAATGATATGTGTATATTGGTTGTTTATTTTTAAAATGTTGAATTACAGAAATTCTCTGTGTGTTCTGATTTTCTGTCTTTGTCCCCCAAAACAAAAGGTTCACTCTTTTCTGCTATTCAAGGAAGTTCCATGCCTTTAAGACTATGTTTTCCAGCTCCTGATCATCTTGTATTGAGATTATTACTAATAACTTATTACTGAGTAAAAATGCACAAATACATAGTCTCTCAACTCATAATTACATTTCATGTAATACTCCTAGAGAATATGAACCCATAATTCAAAGAAATGTGTTGTAGTTGGTGAAATTTCCAGTACTGGGGAAAATAATAATGGTAGAGCAACTTTCTGTTTTGTGTGTATATACTGTTCAGGTGGTCCTACATTTCACTTATTTGATTTTTATGCATTACATATCTTATTTTCAACTCAATATTATTATAGATGATGGAAGGAAAACTAATATTCCTCACAGCTGTGTCTATTTCATGGGAATGTGCTGTGATATCCTTTCACTTTATTTTCTTTGCTTAATCTTTTTTTACCAAGAGTTAAAAACTTTGCTTACAACATGATGTTGCACATTTATTTCTCTACCGGTTTGAATTCACACATGAAAACTGAGGATTTCTGGACTAGAAACCTCATCTTGCCAAAATATGTTGGAATTCTATGCATGGGCAATCAGAACTGTCATGCCAATTTAAGGAGTGGGCATCTGTTTCATTTGCACATATAGTCATATTAATGCCTATATTTTCATGAGATGAGTGATCACAGCTAAGATTTATATAGTACTATGTGTGACTCCTCACTCTTTTTCTTTCAAATGGCTTAGAACTTACATGCAGAGCCTTCTTAAGTCTTCTGGGGTCTGTTCTCTTAAAGGCAGGTGCCCAGTAACAGGTACACCTCTGAGCCCAAAGGTGACTAATGTGGAGAGTGTGGATGGATCTTTCACACTTAGAGTATCTGCATATACACACAATAAAAACATAATGATGCAATATAGAACTAGAGTACTTGGAAGAAGAGAGTTAGTGCAGCTTCTTTTGCATCATTGCATTTTTTTTAAGATCTCTGAGAAGAACAAAAATCCTGTGAATCTGGACTTGCAGTTTCTTCTGAGAGTTTTTTTTTTAAATCAAATTAGGGGGATAAAACATATTTTATTTAACTGTTCACTAAAACTTTGGGATATAGGATATGTGTACTTCCCTTTGTGGTCTTGTGTCATTTCCCCACAAATTTTAGTGGCACATCCTTTAAGGCCATATGTATACAATTATAGGGTGGATTATCTAAAAGGAAAGATCACTGAGGTGTAGTGAGAGTTGCTGGTGAAAGTGAAGAAGGGAAAGAGGATATTCACTTGGTTAGGAATAAAACACAGTTTCTCAGAGATATACTGGACATTTCCAGTAAAATAGGTGAATTATTACATAAACTCTTAAGCCAGACACAGGATTGTATTTTTGGCTCTGCCACATGTCATCACTACAACCTTTGGAAAGTCATTCAATGTCAATGTTTTTTCTTAGTTCTGTCACTGTAAAATCTGAATTAGTTTAGCCTACATGGTACTAAAGTATTTAAACTTCCTGGCAAGTTGTATGTGTTATACAAGTTCTAGCTTTTGAAAAATATTATTTACATCTGAGTATTGCTATATTTAACATGTTAATATCATGGAGTAATTCCAAGCAAGAGCATCTCTGTTTATTTGGCATGTTTTTATCATTCCTAAGAATAATACAGATACCTCAAAATATTATCAGAATAAAAAAACAAATTCTTGAAATGGGCTTCCTGGAACATCAGAGGAGAATGATTGGAATAGGTCACATCAGTCACTGTTTTGATTTTCATATGAGAGAGGGAAGGTCAGGATGATAATCTCCTTGGAGAAAGTGTTTATGGAAAAGGGTTTGTGTTGGCTGGTGAGCATCTGATTGGAGGGCTGTGTAGTCTCTTGCCATATTATAGACTGAAGCCTTGGAAAAAAGTAGAAATGATCCTCTATTATTTGAATCACTTCCTATACACTTTGGCATCTTAAGAGTTGACTTGGCAGAACCTGTGGCAGATATCATGTTTAAAAAATTATTATTGAAGGAATGTGACACTTAGTCTATGTAGTAGCCTTTAGGGGTTAGGAACCATGGGCACTAAAGACTTCAACAACACCATAACCACAGGTTGTAATTGTTCATTGTAGACACCTTCCATATTTGAACCTGCAGATTATCACCTGCTGCATTAGTAATAGATGACTAGAATAATTCATGGACACTCCTTAGCACTAATCAGGACTTCTAAACCGATTCTGTAAAATATTGAAATTTTATCTCTGGAATATTAAAAGTTTATTAAAAAGTCATTTAATTAAAAACAAAGTTTTTTCAAGTGTGTCTAAAACTCATATAATTTTGAACAAAAGTGATGTCTGGTTACTCCAAAAATAAGAAAATGCAATCTTCTGAGAATAGATATACCCATTCCAGGCATTATAAAAAATTGGCTAAATGTGTCACTAGCAAGAGAAAGGCTATTCACCCTAACCAAGCTCCGGATCACTCAATGCAAGACTTGACACAGCTGGTCCACACATGTATCTCTGTGAGAGACTTTTCCAGCAATCCGGTCTTTGTTAATGGGAACTTCTTTCTAGAGTGCAGTAGGACTTCTGTTCTAAGGCTGACTTATTTCCTGATTAAAGAATACAGTGCCACCATATACTTATATTCCCATTTTTACCCATCTTTTCTGACTTTAAGGAGAAACCAGCTAATAACTGAAGTAATAGAGACTAGATGATCTGTAGTCTGGACAAGTTGTTTATCTGGGTTTATGATTTTTAGGTAGACCTGGATGATTCTGAAGTATAGGGAGGGGATACCCTGGTGATATAGTGGAACTGGAAGAAGAATGGGGATCTTTTACCCTTTGCTTTATGGACCCAGAGATTACTTGGACTTAGTCTTTTCCACAGTAAGAGTTCTTGCTCCATATAAGAAATGTATAGATTACAAAAAAGAGAATATATACTACTTTAACCTCAGCAAAATGCAAAATTACTTCCTCACCTGTAACATCTCAGTTATATATTCAAAGTATGACTTTGTGTTTTTTATTTCTACTGATACTTTCTAGGCATATATACTTTAAAGCAATATCCAAATGCTGTTTGCTTCCCACTGTTTTCTTTTTACCATCTGGGCATCTTAACACCATCTGCTAGGGCAAATGACAAATAAGCAATAACTTGGATTTTCCAAGCTTGTCAGCTGAGTAGTGTGGTGCCATCAAAGAGGAAATGGCATTCAAAACTCAGCCCCATCACACCTATGCAGAGAAGTGTGCAGCGGTCTTGCTTATGTCTACTCACAGTTCAAGCCCTCATATAATAACCAAGCACAAGCCAGATTGAATCAGAATGATGTACAAGAACCTAAACAATTTCTAGCAGGATATTGCCTTGTTCCCTACTGAAATGCTTTCAACCTTGTAATTTAACTCTAGTGATTCTAACTCTCTTAGGAAAGGGCACATAGTGTAGACCCAGAATGCCATTGAGTTAGAGAGTCTAGTTTCTAAGTGAAACAAAAAACCAAGGAAACTAGAAGTTCTAAATTCTGCCTTTAACAAGGTAGATAACTGGGAGATAAGTACCAGTTTTCCAGTGTGATTTACCAAAAGCAATGCTAATCTATAAAAGTCCTACCTCATCTGATCTCTTGTGGCTCTAAAATATCACCTGCTCTCTTCACCCTGTCCCATTTCTCAAAAAGAAAGCTGATCTCCTTTAAAAAGGATTTTCCATGGTCAGGGCATAGCTTATCTCAGACTTTCTTTGTGTTGTTATGAAGTAACTAGTTTACTTTAAGTAGTCCAAAATGTGATACTCACTTATGAAAAGTAGGATAAAGATAGACTCAAACAACAGTTGAAATGTGTTCCTTCCTATCTGTGGTCATTTTTTTCATGATCAAAATGTACATATAATGTTAGTTTGGTTGTCAGATGATAGAAACATTAGATTGAAGGAATCCTATTATGATAAGAAACACAATCAAGTAGTTAACAAGTGAGGAAGAAAATACATTGAAGCAATAATGTAGTTTCACATAGGGAGGAAGCTCAGAACATCTCACTTTTAAAGCTAAAGGTTTGAGACGATTCATTATAAAATCAACTATTGTATAAACAGTTTGTGTCATATCTCATTTCGTACTCAGAACAACCTGTGAAGCAGGCATTAATATTATTCTCAGTTTATAGATAAGATAATGGAAGCTAGGGTGTAACTCACCCAAGGTCACACAGTTACCGAGGTGTAAAATGGGAATGGCATCCAGGCTAGAACCATTTAAATGGTGTTATGAAACAGCACATAAAATGAAGTCCTAAAACAAAGATGGTTTGTCATTAAAGATAAACCATAACTAAGAGAGAGATAGTAGTGGGTAAGTTTGGTAAGGGCTTATATGGGAATCTTGATGTAGCCATTTTTTAACAACTAAAGGAGATCTATAATTCAAATAGATTGTAGGGTTGATCTTGACATTCCACATTGCTTTCTGAGGAAGTTCACTACTTTTGATGGCTAATGAATAATAGCTACCAGTCATACATGAAATTTAATTTATTCTTTGTCCATAATCTTGAAACCAGTGAGCATTTGTCAAACATTTGCCTTATAAGATCCTGTGTATTATGAACCCACATTCCTTTCTTGTCCCTTTGATGGTTACTTTTCACATTCTGATTCAGTCTTGATGAACTTATTGTAAGTGAAATACTACAAAAGTTCATACTTGACTATGTGCTCAATGTCTAGGGAAGTGTGTGGCACTCTGTGAACACTTGTTTAGTATTTTGTTGAATGACTCACTTAATAAAAATGAAAAAAATATAGGCTACCAGCAAATGCATGATGAATTTGCTTTCACTTAAAAGAATGGCATTCTTACATTATGATGGTAGACAACAGAGATAATAACACATCAAGCAGCAAACAGTTGAATAAGCCTCTACTAGCTGACATTATTGTAAGCTCTTTACCTATGGTAACACAATGCATTTTACAGGTACTGCTAATTCCACAAAAATTTACCAGCAAGAAAAGGATATACAATTTGACATAGTTCCCACAGACAGTGCATGATAGAACAGGTTCTTAACTAATAGGACACACAAAAGTATGTATGGCTTTTTAAAATACAATATCTATTGTAGTCAAGATTAACTTTGAACTCATGGTCCTTCTGCCTCCATCTCCTAAATGCTTAGATTGTTGGCGTGTGCCACTATGCCTCACTGGCTTTTATATTTATGATCATGAAGAAGTGAACCCATATGTTTAAACTTTCTGTGATCAATGTAGAGAGTTGGAGAATGCTAAAGGCTTTGAAAATAACAAGAAATGTTGAAATTGTCTATAGAGAGGAGGAAATTGAGTTGATTAAAGACATGTATCAGAACTGAAGTTAGTGTTAAGAAGATGCATGAAAATGGCTGTCATGAAAGATATGCTTCCAGTCGTTCTCCTGTTTCAGTTTCTCTCACGTATTGAGCAGTCTGATGCAGGCATGATAAAAATAGGCAATAGCATTCATGCAATTTTTTTTTTCAGATGGATTGAACCAAATAACACAAGGCAAAGATTATTTAAGGGATTGACAACAATTATTGAGAAGGTTTCGGAAGCAAAGCAAGATAAAAGAAACGTAGTTGATAGGAAGAAGTGCATAAATCAGTAGACAGGGGATTTTAGTGAAGTAAAAATTTGGGTATAACGGATGTATTTGAAAAAATACAAAGTAGAAATAGAAGCAGTTACAAACAGAGAACACTTTGCTAGTGTGACTGATATGGAAGATGAAGTAGATTCAGTAATCTTAGGGACAGATGGTTAAGATCAGGAGTAGGGGAAGATCTAGGGGGTTGAATAGGCCAATGAACTAAAAATATATGAACTGAGAAAAACCATCGCTATGAGTATTGATATCACCAAGAATGATGAATGGGCTTGAATAAGGGAAGAAGAGGTCAAAGTTTGATAAATGAAAAACAATGGTTGATAGCTATAGAAAGAGAGAGAGAGGAGAGAGAAAGAAAGAGAGAGAGAGAGAAGCTGGAGTAGTCATACAACATAAGCAAAAATGGGTGTCTATAAGAGTGAATGATTTGAAATAGCAATTGGGATAAGAGATACCAAAAATAAATAAATAAACTTCCTGTCTCTGAGACTGTTGAGATGTGAGAAAGCAATCAGCCACTACTTAAGAGTGCTACATGGGAAATAGTGACCATAGTCCATAAATTACTAATAATAGTAAGGATTTTTCTCATTGTTCTGTACTCCTCTGATCGTTTTCATATATTGATCAAAATATGAGATGTGTGTGAATTCAGCAATATTAAAACAGTAATTAATAAATTTAAAGTAGTTTTCTTCCTACAATAATCCTTTTGAATAAAATCTTTCCTCTTTCTTCTTATGTGTTCTTTGCCAGTTTAAAACCTTAGGGAGAGAGCAGCACATTGGCTTGAAATTTGGGAGAGGAATGGGGTCTGACTCAAAAAGATGCCCTTCAATCAACTTCTTGAGACATCTACTCTAATATTATTTTCAAGAAAATTCTAATTCAGATGGTAGAGAATGTGTCTTCTTGGATACCAGTCCCTGATCTCTTGGGAACTCCAGAAGATTTATATGAAGACAATTTTTTAAAATCTTTTCTTTAAAAAGGCCTGGCAGTTTCATGGCTTTCATGAACCATCATGGAGATATCAGAGAGTTACAGTAGTACTGCTCTGTGATTGCTTAGCAGCTGTGTCTTTTCACACAAAGCAGTGCCTTGAGGGACCCAGTCAGCTGCTGTCCTCAGTGCAGTTGGTCTGAGTAGCTAAATATTTCCTGGCACAGCACTGGAAAATGAAATCATACTTTTGGAAAGTCTGTCACAACTCCATTCCAGGGTGGTTAGAGAGGAGTGAGGAGGGGTGAGGAGGGGAAGCAAGGAGTGTACAGAGGGAGCCAAACCTAGCCATTGTTAATTCTTTCATCTTTCCCCACAAACTTTCGGTTTAAGGGTTTTGTATTGAATTCACAAGCCAAGTGCCTTAGCACAATAATTAAAGTTTTTTTTTTTTACCTTTATTTTATGAATGAGTTAGTTACTTTTCTATTCCTGTGATAAAACACCGTGACCAAAGCAATTTATAAAAGAAAACATTTAATTTGGAGCTTACAGTTTCAGAGGGCTAGAGTCCATGTCCATGATGGTAGGGATTATGGCAGCAGACAGGCAGTCACAGCTTCGGAGCAGTAGCTGAAATCTCACATCTTGAGACAAGCAGGAGGCAGAAAGAGCTAACCAGGCATTTTTTTAAAAAGCCTTAAATCCTACCTCCAGGGGCATATTCTCCACTAACCAGGCTACACATTCTAATATTTTCCAGTTTCACCAACTGGGAAAGAAGCATTCAAATACATAAGCCTTCAGGGACCATTCTAATTCAACCCACCATAATAATTTTCATAAGACACATATTTGACTCTTTTTTCCATTTATTTATTAATTTAATCTCTTCCCAGTCTGATCCCAGCCCCCTTTTTTCTCTCCTTCTGGTTCCAGCCTCATGCCCTACCTCCATTCCCTTCTCTCATTTTCCTCAGAAAAGGTAAGGCCCCCATGGGGTATCAACCCACCCATGCACTTCAAGTTACATCCTTTCTCACTGAAGCCAGACAAGGCAGCCCAGTTAGGGAAAAGAGATCCAGAGGCAAGAAACAGAGTCAGAGGTATTTCCTGCTCCCATTGCTGGGGACCCACATGATGACCACCCTGCACATCTGTTTCACATGTATAGGGGGCCTAAGTCCAGACCATGTATGCTCTCGTTTGGTGGTTCAGTTTCTGTGAGCCCCCATGGGCTCAGGTTAGTTTACTCTGTAGATCTTGTGGTGTCATTGATCCCACTGGCTCTCTCTATCCTCCCTCACATTCATCCACAGAACTCCCTGAGCTTGGCTTCTTATTTGGTTGTGGGTTTCTGCATCTGTTATGGGTCTCTGATGACAGCTGCTGGATGAAGCCTCTCAGAAGACAGTTATGACAGTTATCAACCTGTCATATGCTTGATATGACTGCAAGCATATCAGAGTATCATTATTAGTGACAGCGGTAGGTACTTTCCTGTGGGGTGAGTCTCAAGTTGGGCCAGTCATTGGTTTGTTTTCCTTTAATCTCTGCTCCATCTTTAACCTTATACTTTTTGTAGGCAAGACAAATTTTGACACTAAGGGTTTTATTTTTATTTTTAGTTACATTTTATTAACTCTATATCCCAGCTGTATCCTGCTCTCTCATTCCCTCTTAATCCCAACCTCCCTCTCTCATTTCCTCCCTGCCCCTTTTCAAGTCCACTGATTGGGGAGGACCTCCTCCCCTTTCATCTGACCCTGTTTTATCAGATATCTTCAGGACTGGCTGCAAAGTCCTCCTCTGTGGCCTAGCAGGGCTGATCTTCCCTTGGTGGGTGGGGAGGTCAAAGAGCCTGCCATTGAGTTCATGTCAGAAATAGTCCCTGTTCTCCTTACTAGGGAAAACAAATTGGTTACTGAGCTACCATGCGCTACATTGGAGCAGATGTTCTAGGTTATATCCATACATGGTTCTTGGTTGGATAAACAGTCTCATATGAGACTCCTGTGTCCAGATATATTTGATCCTTGTGGAGCTCCAATCCTCTCCAGGTCTTACTAACTCCTCCTTCTTTCATATGATTCCCTGCACTCTGCCAAAGGTTTGGTTATGAGTCTTAGTATCTGCTTTGATACACTGCTAGGTAGAGTCTTTCAGAGGCCCTCTGTGGTAGGATCCTGTCCTGTTACTTGTTTTCTCCAACTTCCAATGTCCATCCCATTTGTCTTTCTGAGTGAGGATTGATCATCTTACCCTGGGTCCTCTTTCTTGTTTATCTTCTTTAGGTGTATAGATTTCATTATGTTTATCCTATCTTATAGGTCTATATAAGTGAGTATATAGTGTCTGTGTGTCTTTCTCCTTCTGGGATACCTCACTCTAAAGTTTTATGGGTGTGTATTCCTCCCTCCATTGGAAGTCCCAGCTAGCTATGGGATGTGCCTATTACAGGCTCCTTAACTCACGCTGCTAAAAGTCTGGGCTATGGTCACCCCTATGGACTTCCAGGAGACCCCCTGTTCCAGAGATTTCATTTTTCTCTTGCAGTCCTACCCCATGCCCAACCCCTATTCTCCTTACACCTGATTCATACTCCCACTACACTTCCCAACCCCTCTCTGACCCAGTTCCCTTCCTCCATCTATTTCAGTTGTCTGTTTTATTTCCTGTTTTGAGTGATATTCAGAATCTTCACTAGTGCACTCCTTGGCTTCTTTGGGTCTGTGGATTGTAGTATGGTTATCCTGTACTTTATGACTGCTATCTACCTGCAAGTGAGTAAATACCATGCATGTCTTTCTAGCTCTGGGTTATGTCACTCAAGATGCTCTTTTCTAATTCCATTGATTTGCCTGCAAATTTCATAATTTCTTTGTTTCAAATAGCTGAGCAGTATTCCATTGTGTAAATGCATCACATTTTCATTATCCATTCTTCAGTAGAGAGACATCTAGGTTATTTCCAGTTTCTTGTGGAACATCTTTTAGGTATATGCCTAGGAGTTGTATAGTTGGGTCTTGAGGTAGAGCTATTCTTAGTTTTTCAAGACACATTCAAATTGACTTCCACAGTGGTTGTACAAGTTTGTACTCCCACCAGCAATGAAGGAGTGTTCCCTTGTTCCATATCCTCACCATCATATGCTAACACTTGAGTTTTTTTTTTATCCTAGCTATTCTGACAGATGCAAGGTGGAATCTCAAGGATGTTTTGATTTATATTTCCCTGATGACAAAGCAAATTGAGCATTTCTTTAAGTGCTTCTCAGCCATTAGAGATTCCTCTGTTGAGAATTATCTGTTTAGCTCTGTACCCCATTTTTAATTGGGTTATTTTATTTGATAGTGTCTAATTTCTTAAGTTCTTTATATATTCTGGATATTAGCCAATGTAAGATGTAAGGTTGGTAAAGATCTTTCCCCAATCAGACTTCCATTTGGTCCTTTTGATGGTGCCCTTTTCCTTAAAGAAGCTTTAAAGTTTTAAGGGTTCCATTTTTTTTTAATTGTTGATCTTAGTGTCTGAGCTGTTGGTGTTCTGTTCAGGAAGTTGTCTCTTTGTGCCAATAAGTTCAAAGCTATTCCCCACTTTCTCTTCTATTAGATTTATTGTATCCAGTTTATGTTGACATCTTTGTTTCACTGGGACTAGAATTTTGAGCAGGGTGATAGATATGGATACATTTGCATTCTTTTCTATAAATATGGACATCCAGTTAGACCAACACCAATTGTTGAAGATGCTTCCTTTTTTCCAATCCATGGTTTTCATTTCTTTGACAAAAATCAGATATCTGTAGATATGTGGATTTATTTATGGCTCTTCAATTTGATTCCATTGATCAACCTGTCTGTTTTTATGCCACTACCATACGGCGTTTCTTACTATTTTTCTGTAGTATAGCTTAAAATCAGGGATGATGTTACCTCCTGAAGTTCTTTTATTGTACAGTAATGTTTTGGCTATCTTATTTTGTTTTTGTTTTTCCATATGAAGTTGACGATTACTCTTTCCAGGTCTGTAAAGAATTGTGTTGGAATTTTTGTAGGAATTGCATTGAATCTGTAGACTGCTTTTGTTAAGATGGACATTTTTACTATGTAAATACTACTCATCTATGAGTGTGGGAGATCTTTCTGTCATATGATCTCTTCTTCAATTTCTTCAAAGACTTTAAGTTCTTTCACATGAGTCCTTCACTTGGTTCATTAGTGTTTCACCAAGATATTTTACATTATTTGGGGCTATTGTGCCTGGTCTTGTTTCCCCAATTTCTTTCTCAGCCCATTTATAGTTTGTATAAAGGAGGGCTCTTTATAGTTTGGAGTTAAGCTTGTATCAAGCCACTTTATTGAAGATGTTTATTAGCTGTAGAAGTTTTCTAGTCAAATTTTTGAGGTCACTTATATATGCCAGCATATAATCTGCAAATAGTAATACTTTTACTTTTTTCTTAAACTTCTATCCCATGTTAAGAGGCTTCTTGGTAGCTTATTACTTAACAGTATAGACTAACAATTAAGCCTAGTGAGCCATTATGTCCTGCCCTGGGTCTGGTCTCTATACTTACTAGCTATGTGCCTTCAAGACAACTGGATAATGTGATCTGAGCTTCCAATTCCCTGTTCTGTAAGATGGGATATTAGTACTGCTTTAGATATATTAGTTATCATAGCACATTAGCTTAATAAGAAGTGATACTAAAATTTTATTTAGCAGTTTTAAACAATTGTATTAAATATAATAAGGCTTTTCTCTTGTTTTCTTTTTTTCAGACAAGATTCTGCTATGTAATTCTCATTGGCCTGGTACTTGATCTGTAGCCTAGGCTGGTTCAAAAGGCATGAAAATCTTCAGGCTTCAGCTTCCTGAGTGTTGGATATGTGCCACCACAGCTGGCTGACTTTTTAAAAAGCATAATTTTTTATTACTTGTGTGTGAATGTGTGTGTGTGTGTGTGTGTGTGTGTGTGTGTGTGTATGTATGTGTGAAGGGGGAGCGAGAGGGAAAGGGAAATGTTTGGGGGTGCACATGCTACAGCACATATGTAGATGTTAGAGGACAACTTTGTAGAATTGGTCCTCTCCTTCCACCATGGGTCACATGGGTCTAACTCAGGCCACTAGGCTTGTTTGGCAAGTGCTTTTACCCAGTGAGCTATCTCTTTGCTTCCCACCTGGCATTTTGAAATGCTGTTAAAACTGAAACATCCTTTAGTCTTGTTTTAAAACAGCATGAAAAGGTACTTGTATCGAATATACATACATGTAATGCAAAAATTCTGCAGGAGCTGTTCAGTCTAATATTGAAAAGAAAGGATTGTATTGCAGTTCACTTATGTTTTGTTGGTTTGTTTTTCTCCACCAAACAGTTAAATATCTGGTTGGATTGCTTATGTGTAATTAGGAAGCCTACAGAATTAGAAATGCCCATTTGGTGTCAAACAAACTTGAGATCCTTCTGCCTCACCCTCCTGAGAAGCTAGTTACATGCCAAAAGGCTCAGGTCTTAACAAATTTTCTAATGGTTATACTTAAGCTTTATCACCAAGCAGTTAAAAGAGGTTCAAAAGTGAGCATCAAATATCACCTCTCACAGTCCAGACCTATCAGTGACTAGTGAAACAAGAAAGATGATCAGCCAAAATTGGAGCCGCTTTTCAGTCTCTGTTCCTTCTTTTCTTCCCTAAGACATTTTTAAGAGTCTTTGGGTTGAATTCAGACACAAAATATGTTCTAGATGCCTAGTCAGGACCATCAAACTCTTCCCCCCCCCCGCATAGTGTTTCTAAAGGGATTTTGGCATAATATTGTAGAAGTTTACAAATTCTAAATATAAAGGGGCTGCTAAATGAACAGGTAATGGATGGCCTGAGCTGCCTAGAGGGCGCAGAGAAGATCTGCCTCATGAAGAGACATTTTGAACATAAACCTGAAGAACCAGTAGAAGCTTTCTGGACAATACAGTGTAATGGTAAAGGTCATTTCAGGCAGAGAGTCTGCTCAGGTACCCAGAGGAGTGAAGTACAATGCTAATGAGGAATTTAATGAAGACCAATTGAAAGGGAACAAAAAGATCAGGTTGTGAAAGTATATGGTAGTGGACCATGATTTGGGGCTTTGTAGGCTATGCTAAGGACTTTGGACTTGATATTTAAAGCAGTCATCAACAAACAAAAAGTTTTTAAGCATTATCCCAATATCAGATTCATGTTTTTTAAATCTTTGTGTGTGTACATGTCTGATATATGAGCATGTGAGTTGGGCACTTGTGTTCCACAATGTGTGTATGGACGTCAGAAAATAACCTCTGGTGTTGATCAACAATTTCTACCTTGTTTTAGACAAGGACTCTTCTTCCATATGCCAAGCTAGCTGGACCACACAGTTCCAGGGGTTCTCATGTTTTTACCTCTCACATCCGCACAGGAGGTACAGGTATGTAATACCATTTCCAGATTTTACAAAGAATCCAGGGATCTGGCCATGTTTTCACATCTGTTAGTAAATATTTTATTAAAAAGCCCGCTGTACCCAGATTTATGAATTTATTCATGGGGTTTACTATAATCTGAGTGTGGGTTACCTGATTTTGATAATTCTAATTCACCTTCCTTTGTATTTGAATGTGTTCCTGCAGGCATTATAGAGATTTTATGCTAATTAAAGCCCCCACCTCCCAAAAAAACCCTGCTTAATTCTGGAAGCATGTCTTCAAATTTACTGTGTTTCCTTGTTGTGCTCATGTTTGTGTCTTTTATTCATTTATTTTTATTGTATTTGAAATTAAGGCCCTGAACATAATAGAAAAAAATCTCTACAATTGACCTACATCTCCTGTCTCAAGTTTTTCTTTTAAAGAAATCACTAGTTTCTGATGATGTGGCAGATATATTAAAAGTCCTGAACGCAACAATAAAGGCTCATAGGACAAGTTCTTACTTTATAGAGTAGCTGATAGATTTGAATAACTAAAATGCCTCCCAAATGTTGCTCATTCTGGAAAGGTGGCCACTGGATCATCTTCTAAATCCAATGCAAATATAATGTATTTGCTCTTGTCCTCAGGGCTAAATAATATGTCAGTATTGGTAACTGAATGATTTCCTGTTCGTTAGGGTGGCTTGATTTCATAGTGGCAGCCTAAACAGAAGGAACTGTGGGTTAATTAAAGTGCCCCTGCTTCTCTTTCTTCTCCCTTGGGCATTGTCTGCAATGTTTTGTGTAAGTCACAGAAACCTGTAAACTATTGCTCCACTTAAAGAAAAATGGATTGCTTATATAATATTTATTGAATCCCTATAAAATATATTTTAATCTCTGTACGTTTTAGCTAATTACAATTATAAATCTATTTTTTAGTAAGGATCAGAGGTATAAATAATACCACACTGAGGTAATGTATTTTGTGGCTTTTTGGATTATTGCTGTAACAAGGGCCATTCTTAGGTACAATAACACAGAGAAGTTTGGGTTGATAACCTTCACCTTCTTGTATTCCAGAACTGAGCTGTCGTGCTGAATTGGCCATTCTCTACTAGCAGGACTTGTCCAGATCTAGTTTCTTTCCTGTGGTATCAAGGATGTATCTGTCCCATATTTTATCTTTGGGTATTTTCCTGGATGTTAGTGTAATGAAGTAGTAACACCAAATCCCCTAGATCTCAATGGTTTTTACTGAGCTGTTAAACTTTTATGTACATAAGTCTAAATTGGATGCTGCTGACTGGCTGGAACTCTACTTCAGTGACTAATGTTACTTACATTGTTTTGTCTATCATCTTCAATATGCTTATCTCCAAGTTGTCATCAAACTTTCATCAAAGAAGAAAACAGAAGATAGAGAATCATGTGTGTGGGTTTTCATGACTCAGAACTAGTAGTGAACTTGTGTTCACAGTCCCAGGCCACAAGTAATGCTAAGGAAGATTTGTAAATATATTTTAGAGTGCAATTTAACCAGGACACTTCTTTATTGAGTTTTTGTGTGGATTATCCATCCATTACTGAGAAGGGGGTTTTCCAGATACTTGCTCATACTGTACTGGAGTCTCTTTCTCCTTTTAATTCCACTAATACTTCTTTCGTACATTTAAGTGTTCCAGTATTTGGTTAGTACATATCCAGAATTGTTTCCTCTAGTCAAATTAACCCCTTTGCTATTTTTATAATGGCTCTCTTTCTCTCTTTTCACTGATTTTGATATAAGGTATGTTTGTATATGATAAAATATGGCTTTCCTGTTTCCTTTTCTATCCCATTGCATGGAATAGCTCCTTCAGGCCCTTCACCTTTAATCTTCATGTGTTTTTAGAAGTTGTATGACTGTCTTGGAAGTGACATGCAGATGATCTTGCAGATTTTAATTTATTAAAAAATTCTTTATTAATTGAAGAACTTATTCTATTTAAAACTTGCAAGGTAAGTGGTTATAGGTAAGGTCTTACTATAACTATCTTGTATCTTGTGTTCAAGTTTTATTGTATTTTCCCTTTTATCAAAAATTTGTAGTCTCTGTTAATGGTTATATGATTACATTTACTATTATATTTTAATTCTTTGCCTATGATCTGTTCTTTATAACTTTTTGATTTGTGGGTGTCACAAGGCCTACAAAAAGTCTTTTGGTTATAATACATCATTTTGAAATGGCATTTCAGTGGATTGTAAGGTGCATGTGTATTTGTTTCTATGTGTTTGTGTGTGTGTTAACATTGTTTTTCTCTGTTGCTGTCCAACTTATTTATTTACATATGTATTTAACATGTATAGAATTATGATTTTATTAATTCATACATAAATGTCATCATTTTAACTATTTGAATGTTAGATAAGCATAAAAAGCTGTTACATAGTATAAATGTCTATTCATACATAAATATTTAAGAAAGCAAGCTACTGGTATGGGTTTAAATATTTACTTTTTAAAAAATTTTGTACACTTACTTCATTATATATCCCAATTGAAGCCTCCTCCTTCTCTCCTCCCAGTCCCTCCCCTCCCTCTTGGCCCCTATCCCTTTCCCCTAGTCCATTGAAAGGGGCATCCTGCTCCCCTGCCATCTGACCCTATCTTATCAAGTCTTATCAGGACTGGTTGGATCCTCTTCCTCAGTAGCCTGACAAGGGCCACATTGCCACAGGCAAGTGATCAAAGACTAGGCAACTGAGTTCATGATAGAAGCAGCCCCTGCTCCCCTTACTAGGAAACCCACATGGAGACTGAGCTGCCAATTGGCTACATCTGAGTAGGGGGTCTAGGTCCTCTCCATGCAAGGTCCTAGGTTGGTGTGTCAGTCTCTGCAGGACCCCCTGGGCCCAGGTTTTTAGCTTTGTTGTTCTCCTTGTGAGGCTCCTGTCTCCTTGTGTTCTTATGATTGTATCTGCATGCTTTAGTCATACCTTATTTGTTTTTATTTGAGATGAGGCTCTGTCACTCAATCTTTAACTCATACTTAGCCTGGCTGACTAGCAAGTTCCCAAGATCCTCGTCTCCACTTTCCCAGCAGTGGGTTTACATGTGCACACTGCTAAACCCAGCATTTTTACATGGGTACCAGGAATCTGAACTCAGATCTCCTTCATGATTGTAGGTAAAGAAATATACTCCCTGAGCTGCCTCCCATGTCAGTTTTCTGCATTTTTACTTTCTTACCTATTAATTTAGTTATATTTCTTTTTAAAGTTTATTCTTCATATTGAAGCTGTACATGGCTTACCTAGCACATTTACACATTTAGAGCACTGGACTTATATAATGATTTATTCCAGTGAGTTGTAGACTAGCTGGTGACTCTTGCTCATTAACGTTTCTTTTGGTTGGAAACCTTTCTTCTAGTGTCTCTTGTAGCATGGTTTTGGTAGAGATATGATCTCAGCTTTTGTTTGTCTGGAAATGTCTTTATCCTTCCTTCATTTCTAAAAGATAGTTTTGCTGGACACCATATTCTCTGTTGCCCTTTTTTTCTCTCTTCAGCTCTGTGAAAACCTCTTGCTATTCTTTCTTTGCCTGTATAGAGTTTACTAAGTTGTCAACTGTTAGGCACACTGGGTTACACCTATGTGTTGTTTCCATTCATTTATTTATTTGGTTAATTTATTATGTATACAGTTTTTTGCCTGCATACACATCTACACCAGAAGGGGCACCAGATCTCATTACAGATGGTTATGAGCCACCATGTGGTTGCTGGGAATTGAACTCAGGACTTTTAGAAGTGCAGCCAGTGCTCTTAACCTCTGAGCCATTTCTCCAGAACCTATTTGTTTGTAATGTTTTGATTTTAAGATATCTTGGGGATAGCTTACCTGAATTAAATATTACTGATGACCTTTGATTGTCATCAGTAATATACCTTAGAGATTTCCGTCTCTTCCTAGGTGTTGGGACTTCTTTGTTACTATTTCTTTGAGTGGGCATTGTAGAACATTTGATATTTTCATCTTTAGTGTTTTCAAGACTCACTTAGACCCCAATAAACTGAATTTTTATTCATTGAATACTGTTCAAAATTATTTTAGCCTTTCTTCATTTATTTTTATTGTTTTTCCTCCTTTGAAGGTGCATTTTCAAATGCTCTTTCTTTGAGTCACTAATGCCTGTGATTGATACCTTCACTCACCTTTTTACTGAGTATATATCTCAATTAAAGAATTCCTGTTTCTTCTTATGAATTGCTTATATCTCTTTGTGACTTTTCTCTGTTGGGGTATTGACTCATTTTTTTTTCAAGTATTTTTTTAAACAAAGCTGTTTTTAATTCTATACCTCCCCTTTTTTGTATTTATTACCCTCCAGTTAGTTTCTGTCTCCTTATTTTGTATAGTGAGTTCATGGTTTTCTGAAATTTCTTAGTATTTGTGGTGGATGATGTTGTTTGGGCATTGAAAGACTCCTTAATCTAATCTTTGTATCCTGGCCTTTTTTGTCTGTCTCTAGAAAGTCTATACAGGCCATGTGTATTCTTTGTATACGTAATCACTTCCACCATATTACTACTAGGTGACATTAGAATCCAGGCTTTCTAAGAATAGACTTATTACATATTATCCTGACTTCACCATTAGAAGGTGACACACACATAGATTTGTTCCAAATCTGTGTTGCTTAGACTGAATTAAAGGAGTGTCTAGAACAAGTATTCAGTGCCCACAACTGCTCTTCTTGTGGCCAAGCAGGTAAAGATTTTTCTATTCACTTACTGTGAGATTCAACCAGATTGAATTCTGTACAGAAGCAGTGTTTGAACTGATCCCTAAAGTCTTTATGTTTGAGGTCACCAGTGATACCAACCTGTGTCACATTTTGTGTCCACAGACCAGCACTTCACTGAGTTAGGTCTATGAACCAGATGACTATGGACTGCCTATTTTTAGATGTATGATAGTCCAAGACCAGTGCCAACATAAGCCATATGAAAGAGAATTTCAAGACTAGGGTCACTTATCTTCTTCTATCATGGATACTTTATAGTCAGGCTAAGGATGCAGATCATCAAGATAGTTCCAATGGTAGGATTCACCAAGGCAGCATTAAGTTCTCAAGCAAAAAAACTGTGGTTATGCCTCTCCTCTACACTTAGTGAGTGGGGTGTTATATTATATTGTGGTGTTCAAGGTTAGAACAGTATTGTTGAAGGCAGCTTTGGCAATCATGTGAAATAGGTCACAGCTGAATGTCATAGACAGAAAAATCTACTGGTTGTGATACAGGCCCAAACCTGAGTTCATTCAATTTCAGTTTAGAATGTAGGGTCTAGAGTTTCATGTAACACTAACTGCATTGGGATCATTGTATCTCATGAGGCTGGTAGGTGAGCAGCAGATAGTTCCCTGCCTACTGAAACTATTGGTAAGCTGACATGTTCCAAACTTGTACATTACTGTCATCCTTTATGGTCTCTAGAGCAGAGAGACTGTGCTCTAGGCCCACTTACATGAAACCAAATCTTAAATATGTTGTAACCTGTATACAGGTCTGTAGGTGATACTGAGGCCAATCTATATAGCTTTTGTCTATGAGCTATAGCTGTGAATCTGTTTCTACTATTGTTAAGTCTCGTGCAGGAGATATAACACTGGGCTGTTAGATAATCTTGTTCTGGTTTTTGTACCTTGTTTCGTAACAGGTGGATAGAGACTTGCTCTGTACTTAGCAGCTGTAAGGAGTGCTAGAGACAATCCCTTTTCTCTCTGCCTATATAATTCCTGTCTTAGTCTAGCCTAGAGGTAAAGGCTGTGTGGCTCTTCCCTGCTCAGTACCAAGATTCACCATACTGATTCTTGTACTGTATTTCAAGTCATATTGACTAAACTTAATTCCCAGTATCTACCAGAAGTGGAAGCAGTTTGTGTCCATTCTACGCTGGCTGTGGTGATAAGGTATGTGAAATATAGGCAATAACTTCACTGCCTGCCTTTTTCTTTGTTTCTAGAAATATACTCAAGCTATGCAAATTGCATGGAATGGAAATGAACTTGATGAACTGATAGTCTGTGACACTTGGTGTCTAATGTAAATTTTATATACAACTTTTCAGTAAGGGATTACTGACTTGCCCTTCTTTGATACTCTGATTATGCATAAGGCTTTGTGGACAAAACACAAGTGATAAAATGGTTGGTGTAGAAAATAGGTAAACACATTTATTATTTGATTGCCTTATAGGAACATGTCCATGCCATGTCTAAACAATTAATTATGGTTATGGCAAAACATATTCATTTGATGTCATAGAAAGTGTTCTGTACTGTCTCTTTTGCTGTTGTGCTATATGACTCCCCCTCCACCCCTTTCTTTCTCACATGAGGGTGCACATGTGTATGTATGCGCACGCACACACAAACGGGCACAAATATACATACACACACACACAGTAATGATGGTGATTGAAACCGAAAAAGTAAAAGGTAGTGAGACACTTTATTTGGGAGAGTTTCTCTTTAACTCCAATTGACCTTTCCGTTAAGGATGGCTGTGATCATGAATCTAATATTGTCTGCCACCCAAGCAATTGTTTGGATGTGCATTCATTAAGTTGTTAATCTGTTCTAATAAGAAATTTGAGGCTTAACTGTTTCCTAAAGCTTAGTCTTCTAACATTTTGCATTCAGTGGTGAGAGAAAAGCAGAATAAGTACTTTTGTGAATCTAATTTTTGTATGATGAGTTGAGATCAAGGATTTTGGAAAATGTAAACTGACAAATAATATAAAGAACTTTTACATAAACTTCTGCTCTATCATGCTTGAAAAGTAATGGAGAAATCAATAAGTATCTTTGTTGCTGATTTGCTTCTATATCAATGTATTAGGTTACTAAGAACTTTAACAAAAATAAGATATTCACAAGCTTTCTTTACGACTTTATTTTGAAAAAGTCGGTTGATTTAATTTAAATGGTATTTTATTTCAGTATTCAAGAACTGGATATTTTCTTTAAAGCATCTTTGCTGTGGGCTAAGAACATTTCCCATCCTGTATAAATGTCACAATGTGAAAAAACAGTGATGACTATTATCAAGTCACTTTAGAATTAAAACAAATCCTTGAAGTAATAGGAGACACATTTGAGGAGCAAATAATACACGCTATTATTGTGGAGCTCATAAGAATTTTAGAGCTTGACTCACTGGAGATTTAAGGATGATTTTGAAGCAGTTGGTTCATTTTTGATAATATGGGTTTGAGTCTTTCCTATTTAAAAGCATTGCAGTTATGGTAATTGTATTTCATTATCTAGCTCGTCCATGTTGCTTTTTGCTCTGATCTGCTATGCTGTGCTATGCTGTGCTGTATGATGCTATGCTATGCCATGCTATGCTAGGCTACGACAAAATTCATTCTATAGTTCTATATCTGTATTCCATGTTCTTCCAGATCTATATTCTAGCTCCACATTAAGCTGCTTCTGGATATAGAATTTTTAGCCTTTCCTCTCTCAGAGACCTTTATACAAACTCTACTCTTCAATCAGCATTAGTAACCTCATGTTTTTCTAGATACCAACAGTGGGAAACCAAACTTCATTCTCAAGCTGTGTGTGTGTGTGGAAAGCTTCTTGCTTGGCAGGCTGCTTTTCAGGGAAAAACATGTTTTTGGTCTGGCCTTTACCTTGAAAAGGAAATAAGCATGAGGTTTTGCCAAGTTTCTTTAACTTGTCTGTGGGACCTTGGACCATGTCTGCCATATAAGAATGTGGTCTAAGTAAACAAGTTTGACTGTTCCACGAACCCCGTCCTTGTACTGATGTGACTTACTTTGCTTTGCCTTTTAAAAGGAGCTGTTGTGTAAACTTGGGGATTCAGTATTGACTGAACACCCTCCCAAAATTATCCCTAGGTTTTCTGTTTCTTTCTTTTAATCTGTAATTTCTTAATCCGCATTCTCTCCATCATGTCCCGAATTACCTACTGCTAGTTCCAGCAAGCAACCTCTCTGTTAGTGTCTTATACTAGAAGAAACTTTGTAATATCAATTTTCTGATTTCTTGTGTTCAGATTACATGTGGTTTCTGCCTTTAGGAAGTTTGTGTTCATTGAGAGACACTATTTCTAAATAGACACCTGAAAACTCCCTTAGTGTAATCAGTGGTACTCTTTTGGCAGTTATGATGTAGTATTATTTATGCTCTGGAGTCAATCAGTTCTTTGTTCAAATTCATGTTGGTCTAGCCTGGTGACTTTGGCCAAGTTATCTGATTCCTTTGTCCTCTTTGGCAAACATTGCTGATAGTAAATGTGAGTCATTGTGTATATGAAATCACATGATGGTCAGTTAGATTAAGTAGCCTGGTTTCTGGACTGAATAAAAGATAGTATTGCTTCAGAAGGTACCTATGAAATTCCTGTTTATATTGGCTCCTAAGATGTTGACTAACAGACTGAGGAGATTTTGATCATGTTGAAGAGCCAAATATTCTTCCCCTCGCTCTTCTTTTCCCTATTTCGGATGAGTTTGGGGGGGCAAGTGTATACTGCCTCTTGATGATCACCATTCTATGACTCTGAATGGAGACCCCATAACAGGGTCTGTGTCTTCAAACTGCTCAGTATTCTGACATCACATGGATTAATTAAGCTTCATTTCTAAGGGGCTGAAGTAGAGGATTTGGCAGACTTGGCTTAACACTTAAGAGGTTTTGTTTTTAAAGTGACAGCAAATGAGAGTATTTTATTTACTAGTGTCCCCAAATTGAAACCCAAATAACCTAAGACTTACATTTTGAGTGCAAATGAGGAACATGGAATAGAAACAGATGAAAGCAAGGTTCAGAAACCAAGCAGGATTAGTTTAGAGAAAGAGAACAGGAGAAAAGCAGTAAGAACAGGCCAATATGAACACTGGAAACAGAGCCCTTAGGACTTTTTTTTTCTTTAATCTCATGGACAAATAGAGACAGGTTAGTGAACTTATTTAAGTGCATATGGTTTCAGACACAGCATTTGTTTCATCTTGCCACAGCTCTGTCCTTGTAAAAATAGCTGCTATATTTTTGGAAAGGTGGGGAAACTCCAGAGTCTCAACATTCTATTTTTAAAAGTAGAACCTGAGTACAGTTGTTGGGAAAGTGTGTCATTTTGTCATGATGTTTCATTTTGATAACATCAAAACTATTCAGAGATTAGGTATGTCATCCAACTTCTCAGTTCTTGAGTATTAAATCTGCAATTTTTCTCTCTTCGTATGAGAAAGAGCTTTTTGAGTAAATTTATAAAGATATAAAACCATCCTTTGATTCTTTTCTTTAAAAAGGGATTGGTTGTTTTGTTATTGAAGGAAGGAGGTGAATTTCAGTGTTCCCAGGGGAACAACAACAACAAAAACGAACAAATTCTACTTCACTCTGATTGTGTCATTCATGATTTCTATGCTCTTACCCACTGTCTGTATCTTGCTAAATTAAAAAGTCTTATTTAATATACTTTATTTGGATATCCAAGATGGCAGTGCCAAGAGCACACTGTGTCTGACAGCAGGGGCAACAGTGACTGCACAGTGACCAACAGAGTGAAATGTGGACCCCCAAACACCAGTAATTGTATTCCCCAGGTAAGCGGAAACACCACAGTGTGGGAAACAATTGGGTCTGATTTCAGGTCACCCAGCTAAACCCCAGAAGAGTTCCTGGGTTCCCTATAGGCCCCTAGCTTCCAGTCCAGAGCCACATGCGTGTACTCAATACTCACTGTCCCAGACAGAACTGGGGGTCCCAACACCAGAGACTTGGATTCCCAGTAGAGAGGCAATCCAATGGTGAAGGATGCAGTTGGTTCCAACCCCAGGTCATTCCCCCTCCCCCAAGAAAATTTCCAGGTTCCTGCAGGTGCTTAGTCACCAGCACAGAGTCACATGCCTGTGCTTGTCTGCTATATTGATCACCCTAGATAGCACAGTGGATCCAAAACACCATAGACTGGGTCTCACTTTTGGGAGGAAACCCCATAGTGAGAGAAACATCAGGTCTGACCTCAGGGCACCCAGCTAATCCCAGAAAAATATTCCTGGGTTCCCACATGCTTCTGGAGCTCTAGCCTCGAGCCACAAGCCTCTGCTGTGTTTACCAGCCACTGATTACCTCTTGGGTACTGCAGCAGAGAGCTCCTACCTCAGACCTACAGAAGCCTGGGACCCACAGGGTCATCCCCAGACACTTCTCTAAAGATCAACCTGTATCCTTAGCTAAACCGACCAAACCTCAGGTCTCCTTGGTTCTTCAAACTTGCTGTGCCCAGTAAACAGAATGTATGAGCAGCAGCAGCTCACTAATTTCAAACCAAGAAATCCAATGGCAGGGCAGCTGTCTCTTGGAGTTCTCCTGGTGAGAGGAGAGCCCCTAGGCTCCCATGGAGCCTAGTTAATTCACAGGACCATACACCCGAAGAAAGCTGTGGCAGTTCCCTGAGAAGCACTGGCCATTTGGTGATCGTACCTAAAAAGCTGAGGAGGGCTCTGTCCTTCAGGAACAACCATCTTCTAACCAAAATGATAACCCCCCCCAGAATCCCAGCAGCACCAGAAACTAACACCTAACAACTGAGACAGCCAGATGGGTAGAGGCCAGCATAAAACCACACCAACAAAACCCAAAGCAATATGGCATCTCCAGAACCCACTTATCCAGGGACCAGTACAGAGTACCTAAAAGGATACCCTAACAGAAGTGAAATTCAAGAAGATGACCTTAAATCTCTGCTTACAAAGATGATAATGGAGGAAATGAATAAATTCCATAAAGAAATAGAGGAAGATAGATCCAAACAGTTTGTGGCCTTTAAAGTCACTTAAAGAAATAAAAGAAATAGAGAAAAGTTCAAACAAAGAGATGAAGGAATTGAAGAGAAAGCAGAAGGAAAAGGGCCAAGTAAGATTTAATGGCAAACTCATCAGAATCACACTAGACTTCTCAACAAAGACTATGAAAGCTAGAAGGGCCTGGACAAATATCATGCAGACCCTAAGAGAACACAGATGTTAGCCCAGACTACTATACCTAGCAAACTCTTAATCATCATACATGCAAAAAAAAAAAACCCAAGAAATTCAATTACAAAAACAAATTTATACAGCATCAACCAACAAATCCAGCCTTTAAGAAGATATTAGAAGGAAAAATACAACCCAAGAAAGCTAACTATATCCAGAAAAACACAGAAAATAAATAACCTCACTACAGCAAAACTAAAAGTAGCCAAACACAAAAACACACTACCACAACCAACATCAAAATAAAAGCATCTAATAGTCACTGCTTATTAATCTCTCTCAATGTCATTGGACTCAACTCTGCAATAAAGAGACACAGACTAACAGAATGGATGCCAAAACAAGACCTAACATTCTCCTTCATACAAGAAACACACCTCAAATACAAAGGTAAACATCACCTGGGAGTAAAGGGCTTGAAGATGGTTTTCCAAGCAAACAGACTCAAGAAGCAAGCAGGAGTAGTCACTCTAATATCTAATAAAATAGACTTTATACAAAATTAATCAAAAGAGATGGGGATGGTAATTTCATACTCATCAAAGAATATTCCACCAAGAAGACATCTCAGTTCTGGACATCTACATCCCGAATACAAGGGCACCCACATTTCTAAAAGAAGCCAATACTCTTCAAACTCTTCCACAAAAAAAGAAACAGAAGTAACATTACCAACCTCTTTTTTAATAATTTTTATTTTTTTACATTAATTATTTACTTTGTAAATAATTATTTACTCTGTATCCAAGCTGTAGCCCCATCCCTCATTCCCTCCCAATCCCACCTTCCCTCCCTCATCTCCTCCCTGGCCCTCTCATCCACTGATAGGGGAGGTCCTACTCCCCTTCCATCTGACCCTAGTTTATCAGGTCGCATAAGGAATGGCTGCAATGTCCTCCTATATGGCCTAGCAAGGCTGCTCTTTCCTCGCATAAGGGGTGGGAATCAAAGAGCCCGCCACTGAGTTTATGTCAGAGAGAGTCTCTGTTCCCCTTACTATGAAAACCCACAACCAGATGTCCCTCAATGGAGGAATGGATACAGAAACTGTAGTGCATTTACACAATGGAATACCACTCAGCAATTAAAAACAAGGAAATCATGAAATTTGCAGGCAAATGGTGGGATCTAAAAAAGATCATCCTGAGTGAGGTATCCCAGAAGCAAAAAGACACACATGGTATATACTCATTTACAAGTAGATACTAGACCTATAAGACAAGACACACAAAGTCTGTTGGAAGAAAAAGTGGGGAATAGCTTTGGCCTCGTTGGCACAGGAGACTACTTCCTGAATAGAACACCAACAGCACAGGCTGTAAGATCAACAATTAATAAATGAGACCTCATGACACCGAATAGCTTCTGTAAAGCAAAGGCCATTATCAACAGAACAAAACGACAGCTTACAGCCTGGGGAAAGATCTCCACAAATCCTATGTCTGAAAGCGGGCTAATATCCAGAATATAAAAAGAATATACTCAAAAATTAGAAACTAACAAACAAAATAATCCAGTTAAAAATAAGGTACAGAGCTACACAGAGAATTCTCAACAGAGGAATATCAAAAGGTGGAGAAACACTTAAAGAAATGCTCAATGTCATTAGTCATCAGGTAAATGCAAACCTGAGATTTCAGCTTATACCTATCAGAATGGCTAAGATCAAAATCTCAAGTGACAACACATCGTGGAAAGGATGTGGAAAAAGGGGAACCCTCCTCCATTGCTGGTTGGAGTGCAAACTTGTACAGTCACAGGGGAAAGCAATCTAGCTCTTTCTCAAAAAATTGGGAATAGTGCAACCTCAAGATCCAGCTTGGGAATATACCCAAAAGATTGCTCCACCATTCAACAAGGAAATTTGCTCAGCTACATTCATAGTAGCTTTATTTGTAATAGCCAGATTCTGAAATAACCCAGATGTCCCTCAACTGAGAAATGGATACAGAAACTGTGATACATTTACAGAATGGAATACTACACAGCTATTAAAAGCATGGAAATCATGAAATTTGCAGGCAAATGGATGGAACTAGAAAAGATTATCCTGAGTGAGGTAATCCAGAAGCAGAAATACAGGCATGGTATAAACTTACTATAAGCAGATATTTAACAGAATGCTAAAATCTGCAGACCTAAAGAAGTTAAATACTAAGGTGGACTCTAGGAAGGATGCTTAAATCTCATTCAGAATGGCACATAGGATTGACACCAAAAATGGTGGAAGAGAGGAAACAGGATGGGAGCCTACTATAGAGGGCCTCTGAAAGACTCTACTTAACGGTGTATCAAAGCAGATGCTGAGATTCATAACCAAACTTTTGGCAGAGTGCAGTGAATTATATGAAAGAAGGGGGAGTTAGTAAGACCTGGAGAGGACAGGAGCGCCACAAGGACCAAATATAGCTGGGAACAGGGGTCTTTTCTGAAACGATTCTCCAACCAATATATATATATAT
>NW_026590407.1:1899711-2000174 GCF_907164565.1 Psammomys obesus | reverse complement strand
ATATATATATATATATGTATATGTATATGTATATATATGTATATATATATATTATATATATGTATATATATATAACATATAACTTAGAACCCCTTCTCAGACGTAGCCCATGGCAGCTTAGCGTTCAAATGGGTTTCCTAGTAAGTGGAACAGGGACTGTCTCTGGCATGACCTCAGTCTGATTTTTAAACATTTTGTATGTGTGTGGTATGTGCTGTATTGTGTGTGTGTCTGTCTGTGCATTTGTTTGGTGTGTGTGTCTGTCTGTCTGTGCATTTGTTTGGAGGCCAAAGGAAGAGACTTAGAGTATCATTAGTCTGATGGCACAAGGTCTCCACTGAATCTGGAGTGTGCTGTCCCCTACTCCCTTAATATAATCTGGTCAGCAAGCCTCAGTGATCACCAAGATCTGTTCCATTTTCCTCCACCATTTTAGTGCTGGGGTTATGGGCACATATGGCCATACCCAGCTTTTCAGGTGGCAAGTGGGAATTGAAACTAAAGTCTTCATCTTTGCACATCAAGCATTCATTTCCCACTGGACCACAGCACCACAAATCATTTTCTTTTACTACTTGGCACATAGACTATATTTCTTGGCATGCAAAAGGTGAAATATAGCCATGTAAGCCTTGGTATAGAATATAGAGAGAAACTGTGTCTCTTTTATGTCTATATTTATAAAATATTTTCATGTTATTGTCCATTGTTTTTCCTGACTACTTGGTAGAGACTGGTGCTCAGAGTGATTTTTGCATCAGTGTAATAAACATGACAGAAGATTAAGCAGAATGACTGCCTAAATGACTGATTCTTCTGACCCATAAAGATATATATATAAAACCCAGTATATATAAATATTGGTTTTTCACTTAAGACTTGCACTTCAAGATGTTGAGATGTCAGAGGTTTTCTGTTAAAGATTCCAGTTTATCTTAATATTGCAGGAACCAAAATGATGGAGGCAGAGTATTTCTGTTGTGATCACTGCCTTTGTTTGGAATTTTTCATCCACCACTTCCCTGACCTAATATATTTCCATTGTACCTATGTATAGTTTTACCATTATATTATGTCATAAAACATACTCATATTTCCAAAAAATGTTTTTTTATATATTTCTATGTGTTGTTTAATAATCAGGGCCCTTAGATAGACATGTCTTTATCATTAAATCTCTTTTCCAAGAAAAAAACGGATGTGAAAACAAACATCTCACTGAAATAGGACAGTTCAGTTACTTCATCCCCATTTAAGACTTATTGGATAAGGCAAGGGTAGTTGAAAGCACATTAGCATGCATTGGGAAAGGCTTAATTCATCTCCTGCCCACATCCTGTCTTACTGCAGCTCAACACCTGGCTAACAACTCCTGGGAAGAAGGTTGGCTGGCTGCAATTAAACTCAAGTGCCTCCTCAAGCACTTAGTAAAAAACAGCCCAGGCATAATGATGCTCCATCTCTTCCTAAAAAGAAGGAAGCAGAGAGCTGAAAAGACATCAGCAACTGACTTGGAAACCTGTGAAAGTCTTGCCATTTGAATTTTCATAATTACCTCTTTGTTTAATTGTTCCCTGTAGTAGGAGTCTTGTAGGCATTTTTACAGAAAAGTTGTCACATATATTTATTAATTGTTTTGTAGTATACAAATATAGCCTTCATTCAATGGGTCAAGTATCACCTGGCCTTGTATATTTCATAGTCATCTTGCTTGGCAATATGTTCTCACATTCTGCCATCTGCTTTCCAAAGATCATGCAACATAATACTGTTGACTTCTAACCTGCAGAGGTTTGTTATCTGACCATCCTACCATTAGAGCCTATTTAAGATGGGATCCGGAAGCCACTCTCTGGCCCTTGAGATTCCATTTGACCACAAGGATCTCTCCTTGTCCTGAAAATGATGCCTAGTAATTTTATTGTTATTGTAACTATTTGAAGACTATGACATTGTCTCCAATGAAGTTTCCTATAAGAAAAAAGTAGTAACTCATAGGGCTAGAGAAAACCATTAGCCATTGCTGTGTATTAGCTTCTTCATACATCACAAAAAAGCATGTGCTCAGCTCTGAAGAGGTGGCTCAGTGGTTAAGTACTCTTGTTGCTCTTGCAGAAGACATTGGTTCACTTTCCAGTACCCACACAGGAGCTCACAAGCACCTGTAACTCCAGTCCCAAGGAATCTGATACTGTCTTCAGCTCTCCAGCGCCCAATGAATGTACATGGAGCACAGATACACATATAGGCAAACACCCATGCATCTAGAATAAATAAATGAATAAAGTATAGGTAATATGGCATTCAGGCTGGAAATATCTGAGCAAAAAGGACATCAACTGCTGCTGACAGAGAAGAGGTTCATTAGAATCTCTGGAATAAATTCATTAGCATCTCAAGAAAAAAAGGGCTTTGGACCCTGCCATTAGATTCTTTAGAAATGAAATATTCTACACAGGACCAGAAATAGTGGAAAATCACAAAAATTAAAGTAAGGTATGAAATTTAGAATGTATAGAAAATAATAGAGAATGAGAATGAAAGAGAAACTTAAGATGGAAAGCCAGGACAGAGATTTGAAGTGTGAGATATCAACAGATGAAGCCACATCTCTGCAGAAACTCACTGAAGCATACTAACAGAATGATATACCAAGCCACACCACTGGGAAAGGAAAGGCACATTTGCTCATTGACATCAAACCCTCGATGCCTTACTAACTCAATATACAAATATTTAATGTTATTCACTGCCTACCTCCTTAGTATCTGTGGCAAACTTGCTGAAGCTGGCCTGCAAGCATTTGGGCTGCCACTAAAGAAATATCAATGTCTCCACAGAGCAAGAAAACACAGCAGTGCCCAGCTAAACAATTCAGATATAGCCAAGCATCACTTCAATAATTATCTAAGACTATTGGTACAGTCATTGGTAATTGAAGATAAAGGTATATTTTCTGACTTGTGGCTATTAATTACTAATTTAATTAAATTAATTACTAATTAATTTCTGCTGACCTTTTACTTCTTCCAAAATTCCTTTCTTCTTCCTCATAGCTACCATTGTTAGGGGGAGATTGTCAGTAATAATATTTACCTGTTCTAGAAATAAACTGTTTCATTCAGTTCTTTTAAAAATTTATATTAATGTACTTTACATCAAGGAAATTTTTATATTAGTTTATTTACTCTACAAGGGTACTCCCCTCCCCTCCTCGCAGTCCACCCTACTTTCTCTTCTTCTCTGTTCCCTCTCCCTTTTCCCTCAGAAAAGGGGAGCTCCCCCTCCCCCTGTATTAAACTTCCTTAGCACATCAAATCACAGCAAGACTGTGCATATTTTCATCCCATGAGGCAAGGCATCCCTACCAGGGGGAAGTGATTGAAAAACAGACAATAGAGTCCACGTTTGAAACAGGCCCACATCCACTCACCAGGTGACCCATATGAAGATCAAGCCACTCATTGGCCACATATGTGCATGGGACCAAAGTGCCTACAATGCATGCTCCTTAGTTGATGTTTCAGTCTCTGAAAACCTCCTTGTGACTGGGTTAGTTGTCTCTGTTGGTATTATTATGAGGTTCCTATCTCCTCCAGGTCCTTCCATCTTTCCTACAACACTTCCACAGGACCCCCAGATTTCCACTTTATGTTTGGTTGCAAGTATGCATCTGTGTAGGTCTGCTGTTGGTTGGAGCCTCCCAGATGACAGACAAGTTAGACTCTTGTCTGAAAGCATAGCAAAGCACCCATTATTAGTGTCAGGGCTGGCTCTCTACTGTGTGGTGTGTCTCAGTTCATTTATTTCTTAAGGCTAATTATTAATAATATTGGAAAGGAAATGTAATGCAGGCACAGAGTGCTTGTGTAGCATGCATGAAGCCCTAGGTTTAATTCTAGCACTAAAAATATTATCAACATTATTAATACTGATATACATAAATACTGCAACAAAAACAATATGTTAATAATTCATATGTAGATTTTTTAATAATTTAACTTATTTTTTATTAATTACAATTTAATCACTTTGTATCCCACCTGTAGCTCCCTCTCTCCTCCACTCCTAATCCCATCATCCCTCCCTGTTTTCCTCGAATGTCCCTTCCCCAGTTCACTGATAGGGGATGTCCTCCTCCCCTTCCATCTGATCCTAGTTTATCAGGTCTCATCAGGATTGTCTTCCTCTGTGGCCTCAGGGGGAGGTGATCAAAGAACCAGCTACAGAGTTCATGTCAGAGACGTGAACTGTTTCCCTTACTAGGGTACCCACTTGGAGACTGAGAAGCAGATGCTGAGACTCACAGCCAGACTTTGGGCAGAGTGAAGGGAATCTTATGAAAGAAGGAGTGATGAAAGATCTGGAGGGGGCAGAAGCTCTACAAGGAGAGCCACAGAAACAAAAAAGTGGGTACAGGGATCTTTCCTGAGACTTATATTCCAACCAAGGACTATGCATGGAGATAACCTAGAACCCCTGCACAGATGTAGCCCATGTGTAGATTATTTTAAATAAAAATAAAATCCTACAAAAAGACGATACCAAGATAATGCTGCTCATTGTTGGATGTTTTTTATGATCTGTAGGAGACTCACAGTATTTGTTTCCTGTTCAAGGCTGTTTTAGAAAATTACAGAAGCTTTGAATATTATCTTTAGTTTTTTTTATATATTCTGGATATCAGCCCTCTGTCAGATATAGGGTTGGTGAAGATCCTTTCCCAGTCTGTAAGCTGTCGTTTTGTTCTGACGACAGTGTCTTTTGCTGTACATAAGCTTTTCCATTTCATGAGGTTCCATTTATTGATTGTTGCTCTTAGAGCCTGTGTTGTTGGTGTTCTGTTCAGTAAGTTGTCCCCTGTGCTGATGAGTTCTAGGGTCTTCTGCACTTTTTCTTCTAACCGATTTAGAGTATCTGGTTTTATGTTGAGGTCTTTGATCCACTTGGACTTTAGTTTTGTGCAGTGTGATAATTATGGATCTATTTTGATTTTTCTGCATGTAGACATCCAGTTAGACCAGCACCATTTGTTGAAGATGCTGCCTTTTTTTCCATTGAATGGTTTTGGCTTCTTTGTCAAAAATCAAGTATTCATAGATGTGTGGGTTGATTTCTGGGTCTTCTATTCAGTTCCATTGATCCTCCTTTCTGTTTTTATGCCAATACCATGCAGTTTTTATTTCTATTGCTCCGTAGTACAGCTTGAGATCAGAGATGGAGATACCTGCAGATGATCTGTTGTTGTACAGGATCATTTTGGAGATTCTGGGTTTTTTGTTTTTCCATACGAAGCTGAGAATCTTTCTTTAAAAGTCTGTGAAGAACTGAGTTGGTATTTTGATGGGAATTGCATTGAATCTGTAGATTGCTTTTGGCAGGATGACCATTTTCACTATGTTAATCCTACCAATCCATGAGCACAGGAGATCTTTCCATCTTCTGATATCTTCAATTTCTTTCTTCAGAGACTTAGAGTTTTTTTCAAACAGGTCTTTCGCTTGCTTGGTTAGAGTCACCCCAAGGTACTTCATGCTATTAGTGGCTATTGTGAAGGGTGTTGTTTCTCTGATTTCTTTATCGGCCCTTTTGTCTTTGGTATACAGGAGGGCTTCTGATATTTTTCGAGTTGATTTTGTATCCTGCCACTTTGCTGAAGGTGTTTATCAGCTGAAGGAGCTCCACAAGGACCAAATATATCTGGGCACAGGGGTCTTATCTGAGACTGACACTCCACCAAGGACCATGTATGGATATAACCTAGAACCTCTGCTCCGATGTAGCCCATGGTAGCTCAGTAACCAATTGTTTTCCCATAATAAGGGGAACAGGGACTATTTCTGACAGGAACTCAATGGCAGGGTCTTTGACCTCCCCACCCCCCAAGGGAGGAGCAGTGCTCCTAGGCCACCGAGGAGGACTTTGCAGCCAGTCCTGAAGATACCTAATAAAACAGGGTAAGATGAAAGGGGAGGAGGTCCTCCCCTATCAGTGGACTTGGAAAGGGGCAAGGAGGAGATGAGGGAGGGAGGGTGGGATTGGGAGGGAATAAGGGAGCGGGATACAGCTGGGATACAGAGTTAATAAAATGTAACTAATAATAAATAAAATAAAAAGTTCTATGATGGAGCTAGTTGGTGTTTCATTTTCATAACTGTCTTATCAGTCTCACCTAACTTTCTTGTCAGTGTTATATACCCCATAATACAATGTAGAAAGAGAGTAAAGACCTTTACCTACTTATAAATACTTACCAGCATTGCCATTTCCTAACACACTCCTGGAAGGAAACTATCACTCTTAATAGGCACATCTCTGTATCAAGAGAAGCAAAGAAGCATCCAAGGCTTGTGTGTGTTCTGTAGACTGAAACCAGCTTAGGCAGGTACAATCCCTGAAGACCTCTCTTTGCTTTCACCTTAAGATGTACTTTTTTCTCCTATTACAGGCTTTGAGTACTTTATTGACTCTTTGCCTTTGGTTTTACTCAAGCACTGAAATCTTGCACCTGGATCAGGACAAGAAATATACCTGCAGTTTATCCTCCATATATATATATTTTTTTTTGGCCAGAGTAAAAATCAAAACAAACAAACAAACAAAAAAAACAGTTCTTGCCTGTCAGGGGAATATAAGCAATATTCTCTTTTGTGAATACTTATTATTTGCCTGTCAGAAAAAGGTTACAGGAATTTCCCTCTGGGGAGAATGCCATGAAGACTGTTTTTTTTTTTTTTTCTTCCCATGCAGAAAATTTCTTGCAGATGTTTCTCTCGAGGTATTGCAGCTGCAATTCCATTCAGAAGTTCACCTGGCATAAACGTACCACAGAGACATGTTTCCATTTCAGTAATACATAGCAAATACTTCCCTCCTGAAATTAATGTAGAATGTTTTCTTACTGTGAAGGAGAGTGAAGCACAGGAATTTTCTTTGGACATCTGGTATTTTAGTTCAACATGGGCAATGTATAACACTGGGAGTGGGGGTGGAGTGGAGGGCGTAATCTTGTAACCTAAGTCTTTCAGAAGTTTGAAGTGAAGTGCTGTTTTGGAATTCCTGATTTGTGTTGAATTGAATGCTATGGCCTTGCTTGTGAGTACTCAGAAGTTCAGTTATCAGGCAGACATAACATCTAAGGTAATGGACTGGTCCAGGACATGTGGAGTGATTTTCCAGCTAGATTGACACCTCCTTAACATTGCTTCAAAAAGCTTTTCTGCAAAATGTCATATAGTGAATCATAAATTCAGGGCTGTCCCACAATTCGTATTCAGTAGAGATTTATTGCTAGGTCAGCAACAGTCTTTATTGTGCTGTGCTATATTGCTCAAAGTTCTGATGTCACTGTAGACTGCCAGCCCTTTCATATGGAATTACTGACATAGAAAGAACATGAGTGAACAAAGACCATTAACTGTGCTAACTCCTGGTAAGCTAAGCCAACCTGAACCAAAGAACAGAAATAATTTCCTCCTTCTTTGTTTTCAAATTAAAATAAAATTACATCACTTTTCTCTTCCTTTCCCTCCTTCCAACCGGTTTCATCTATTCTCCCTTGGATCTCTCTCAAAATCACAGCCTCTTTTTCTTTAATTGATATATATATATATATATATATATATATATATATTACATGTGTATATATGTAATAATGTATATATTATGTCTAATATAGAAGTAAAACTTGTTCAATCTGTTCAGTGCTAGTTATATGTATATGAATCAGGACAGAGTGATTTTGTTAGATAAGTGGTTGGGAGCTCTTCTCTGAGGAAGATTAATTCTCCTGTTCTTTTTGTAGGGTTGGGGGTCCTGAGGTTTCCTATTTACCATTACCATGTCTATTGTTGTCATCCTTGTTTAGGTCTTAATTAGGCAGCCATGTTTTTGAGACTTCATGGGTGTGTAGCTTCCTGATTGTTCTGGGAGATGCAGTCTCCCACTATATTTCCTTTTCTTCTGGCTCTTAAAATCTTTCTATTTATTCATATATAACGTTCCCTGAGCCTTGAGTTGTAGATGTATCAACTAGGGCTGAGCACCAAACAGTCATTTGTTCTCTATATTTTGACCAGTTGTAGGTTTTTGTTATGGTTTCCTTCTGCTTCAAAAAGATGTCTCTTTGATGAACAGTGAGAGCTACACTTACCTGTGAGTATAAAGACAGAAATTTAGACAGCCTCTGACATAATCTGATTGGCCTGCTCTTTGATCACCTCCCCCTGAGGGGGGAGCAGCCTTACCAGGCCACGGTAGAGGACAATGCAGCCACTTTTGATGAGAACTGATAGACTAAGATCAGAAAAGAGAGGAGAACCTCCCCTATCAGTGGACTTGGGGAGTGACATGCATGCAGAATGGGGAGGGAGGGTCGGATCGGGAGGGGAGGAGGGAGGGGCTTATGGGGGGATACAAAATAAATAAAGTGTAATTAATAAAATAAAATAAAAAAGAACCAAAAAAATAGAATGCATTTAGAAATTATACTGGTTTAGCAAAATGGCAGTAGTAGGTTCTCCTCTGTCATACATAGCCTCTTTAGTCATGAGTGGTTGTCTAGGTTTCTAGTACCAGGCACGATGTCTCTTCTCTTGAATGGTCACTTAGTCCAATCAGAGAACTGTTATTTACCACCAAGATATGAATACAACTATTGCACCCTTAAAGTTAGCCATGCTGGCCATTGTCTTTGTTCATAAAATGTTGCTATTTGGGTAGGAATATTGGTTGCTTCCCTCGCTTGAATACTTGCATGACAACTTCTGGTACTATGAAAGCTAGTCCTCATGGAGGAAGCTTTCAAGGTAGATCCAACTCAAGATCCTCCAGAACTTATTTCTGAAGTGCATGGTGTCTTTTAACAATATGGACTTACTTTCAACTTCTGGTGGGCAACCAAAGGCAACAACAATATTCAATATTGTTTGGGGTGTCTCTTGTTCTACTCTGACCAACAACTCATGCCTGATAGTTTTGTTGTTGTTAATGTCTGTCTCTTTGCATGGAATGTTGTCAACCAAAACAAGATGATTTCATTTGAGCTATATATACAAATACACACAGACTTAATGTATTGTATGTAATGTGTAATTTAGATAAATAAATAATTCTAGGATTCCTTTTGGGTTTTCCAGACATGATTAATGCTATTTTATCCTCCTTTCCCCATGTCCTCCTGTATTTTCTCTCTCCAAACTGAATTAAAACTTACTCTTCATTTCACCCAAACTTCTTCACACATTACTTGTATTCTCTTCTCTTTAGTATAGTGGTCTCTTCCATGCCATGGTCCTCTTATTAATTTCCTGGTATTTGCAATTATACAAGGCCACATAGGCACATCTGAAATTTTAGAGCTATGAACCACAGATGAGAGAGAACATGTATCTTTTATCTTTTGGGGACTGGGTTACCACACTCAATATATTTTCTAGTTCTTCCCATTCTGCATTTATTTGCAAATTTCATTTTTCTTTACAGTTGAATGGTATGCCATTGTGTATATGTACTAGGCTGAAGCACTGGGTATAGAAACTGGGATAGAACTGCAGAGTGGAGTGATACATAGAGACCAAGATCAGGAGAATCAACCAGTTGAGTACTGAAACAATATGTGAAAGACCTGGCTGGGCTAAGACAGAAATGATTTCTTAATATGAAATTGGCCTTGCCATAATTGACAGAGTCAACAGTGAAAAATTTAGATATTAAATATATTATTATTATTACTAGTAATAGATATTTATTGAGTATTTACTGTGTACCAAAGATTTTTATAAACAAGTGGTAATTACTCACATAATCATTACTATAATACAACAAGCTACTATTATTTCCCTAGTTTAAACATTAAAACACCCATGCACAGATGAAGTCCTTAGTCAATTTTATACAGCTAACAAAAAGGACAGTCTAATTTTTCATCATCTTGGCAATCTCAGCTTGCAGTTAAAGCTCTGTTTTAATTTTTATATTAATTACATTTTATTCACAATGCATACAAGCTGTAGCCCCCTCTCCTATTTCTTCCCAATCCCAACCTCCCTCCCTAATCTCCTCCCATGGGCTTCTCCAAGTCCACTGATAGGGTAGGTACTCCTATCTGACCCTAGCCTATCAGGTCTCATAAAGACTGGCTGCATTGTCTTCCTCTGTAGCCTGGTAATGTTGCTCCTCCATGAGAGGGAGGTGAACAAAGAGCCAGCCACTGAGTTCATGTCAAAGACAGTCCCTTTTCCCCTTACTACTTGGAGACTGAGCTGCCATTGCCTTCATCTGTGCAGGGGTTTTAGGTTATCTCCATGAATGCCCTTGGTTGGAGTGTCAGTCTAATAAAAGACCTTTGGGCTCAGAGATCTTGGTTCTGTTTCTCTCCTTGTGGAGCTTCTGTCCCCTCCAGGTCTTTATAACTCCCCCTTCTTTCACAGGATTCCCTGAAATATGCTCTAGGTTTAGCTATGAGCCTAAGAATCTGCTTTGATACCCTGCTGGGTAGAGTGTTTCAAAGGCCCTCTGTGGTAGGCTCCTGTCCTGTTCCCTGTTTTCTGTCTCTTTCGATGTCCATCCAATTTGCCTTTCTGAGGGAAGATTGCTCATCTAACCCAGGGTCCTCCTTCTTGCTTAGCTTCTTTAGGTGTACAGATTTTAGTATGTTTATCCTATATTATATGTCTAATATCCACTTATAAGTGAGTATATACCATGTGGATCATTCTGGGATACCTCACCCATGATGATCATTTTTAGGTCCCACAATTTGCTTGCAAATTTCATGATTTCCTTGTTTTTAATTGCCGAGTAATGTTCCATTGTATAAATGTACCAAAATTTCTGTGTCCATTCATCAGTTGAGGGATATCTGGTTTGATTCCAGGTTCTGGCTATTATGAGTAAAGCTGCTACAAACATGGTTAAGCAAGTGTCCTTGTTGTTCACTTGAGCATATTTTGGATATATGCCTAGTAGTGGTATAGCTGGATCTTGAGGAACTGTTATTCCAAATTGTCTAAGAAAGAGCCAGATTGATTTCCAGAGTGGTTGTACAAGTTTACATTTCCACCAGCAATTGAGTAATGTTCCCATTTCTCCATATCCTCTCCAGCATGAGTTGTCACTTGAATTTTTGATGTTAGCCATTCTGATGGGTATAAGGTGAAATCTCAGGGTCCTTTTGATTTGCATTTCCCAAATGACTAAGGATGTTGGGAATTTCTTTACGTGTTTCTCTGCCATGCGATATTCCTCTATAGAGAATTCTCTGTTTAGAACTGTACCACATTTTTAATTGAATTGATTTATTGCTTTTTAACATCTCGAGTTCTTTATATATGTTGGATATTAGCTCTCTATCAGATATATGATTGGTGAAGATCCTTTCCCAGACTGTAGGCTGTCATTTTGTTCTGATGACACTGTCCTTTGCTTTACATAAGCTTTTCATTTTCATGTGGTCCCATTTATTGATTGTTGATCTTAGAGCCTGTGCTGTTGGTATACAGTTAGGGAAGTTGTCTCCTGTGCCAATGAGCTCAAGGCTCTTCCCAATTTTTCTTCTAACAGATGTAGTGTGTCTGGTTTTTTGTTGAGGTCTTTGATCCACTTGGACTTTAGTTCTGTGCAGGGTGATAAATATGGATCTATTTGCATTTTTCTACATGTAGACATCCAGTTAGACTAGCACCATTTGTTGAAGATAATGTCTTTTTTTCCATTGTATGGATTTGGCTTCTTTGTCAAAAATCAAGTATCCATAGGTGTGTGGGTTTATTTCTGGGTCTTCATTTTGATTCCATTGATCCACTGTTATGTTTCGCTGCCAGTAACATGCAGTTTTTATTACTATGGCTCTACAGTACAGCTTGAGATCAGGGATGGCGATATTGTCAGACAATCTATTGTTGTACAGGATTATTTTGGCAATTCTGGGTTTTTGTTTTTCCATATGAAGTTGAGAATTGTTCTTTCAAGGTCTGTAAAGCATTGTGTTGGTATTTTGATAGGAATTGCATTGAATCGGTAGATTGCTTTGGCAGGATGCCCATTTTCAATATCTTAGTCTTGCGAAGCCATGAGCACGGGATATCTTTCCAACTTCTGATATCTTCTTCAATTTCTTTTTTCAGAGAATTGAATTTTTTTAAAGACAGGTCCTTCATTGCTTAGCTAGAGTCACACCCAGGTACTTTATGTTATTACTGGCTATTGTGAGGTATGTAGTCTCCCTAATTTCTTTTTCAACCCTTTTGTCTTTCATATACAGAAAAGCTACTGATTTTTTCGAGTTAATTTTGTATCCAGCCACTTTGCTGAAGGTGTTTATCAGCTAAAGGAGTTCTGTGGTTGAATTTTTGAGGTCACTCATGTATAATAGCATATCATCTGCAAATGGTAATATGTTCACTTCTTCCTTTCCGATTTGTATCCCCTTGATCTCTTTTGGTTGTCTTCTTGCTCTAGCTAGGACTTCAAGTACTATGTTGAAGAGATATGGAGAGAATGGGCAACCTTGCCTAGATGTCCCTAATATCAGCGGGATAGATTTCAGTTTCTCTCCATTTAGTTTTATTTTGGCTATAGGCTTGCTGTGTATTGTCTTTACTATGTTTAGCCATATACCTTGTATTCCTGATCTCTCCAAGACTTTAAACATGAATGGGTGTTGGATTTTTCAAATGTTTTTTTTTTTTTTGACATCTAAGGAGAAGATCATGTGGTTTTTCTCCTTCAGTTTTTTTTTTTTTAATGTTGGATTACATTGATGGATTTCCATATTGAACCACCCCTGCACCCCTGTATGCCTGGGATAAAGCCTACTTGGTCATGGTGGATGATGTCTTTTATGTCTTCTTGGATTCGTTTTGCAAGTATTTTATTGAGTGTCTTTGCATCAATGTTCATAAGAGTGATAGGTCTGAAGTTCTAATTTTGGTTGAGTCTTTGCCTGGTTTAGGTATCAAGGGGACTGTAGATTCAGAGAATGAGTTTGGTAATGTTCCTTCTTTTTCTACTTTGTGGAATAGTTTGAAAAGAATTGGAGTTAGCTCTACTTTGAAGGTCTGGTAGAATTCTGTGCTGAAACCATTTGGCCCTGGGGATTTTTTGGAAGGAAAATTTTTTTGACTGCATCTATTACCTTGAAGGATATAGGACTATTTAATCTATTTGCCTGATGTTGATTTAATTTTGTTAAAAGGAATCTATCAAGGAATTTGTCCATTTCATTTAGATTTTCAAATTCTGTGGCATATAGGCTTTTGTAGTAGGACTTAAAGATTGTTTGGATTTCCTTAATGTGTGTTGCTATGTCCCCCTTTTTGTTTCTGATTTGGCTGATTTGCCTTTTAGTTAGTTTGGCTAAATGTTTGTCTATCTTCTTGATTTTTCTCAAAGAACCATCTATTGGTCTCACTGATTCTTTGTATTATTTTCTCTGTTTCTAATTCATTGATTTAGTTTGATTATTTTCAATCATCTTCTCCTCTTGGGTGTGTCTGCTTCTTTTCCCCTAGGGCTTTTAGGTGTGACATAAGGTTGTTTGTATGAGATAACTCCAACTTCTTTCTGGAGGCACTTAGTGTAATGAACTTTCCTCTTAGCACTGCTTTCATTGTGTCCCACAAGTTTGCATAGGTTGTGTCTTCATTTTCTTTTTTTTTTTTTACTTGAGTTTTTATTTTTATATTAATTATATTTTATTCAGTTTGTATACCAGTTGTAACCCCTTCTCTTATTTGCTCCCAAATCCACCCACCCTCTAGTATCTCCTCCTATGCCCCTCTCGGAGTCCCTTGACAGGGGAAATCCTCCTCCCCTTCCATCTGACCATATCCTATCAGGTCTCACCAAGAGTAGCTACATTGTTTTCCTCTGTGGCCTGGTAAGTCTGCTCCCCATTCAGGTGGAGGTGATCCAAGAGGCAGCCCCTAAGTTCATGTCAGAGACAGTCCCTGTTCCCATTACTAGGGAACCCTCTTGGACCCTCAGCTGCCATAGGCTTCATTTGTGCAGGGGTTCTTAGTTATCCCCATGCATGGTCCTTGTTTGGAGTATCAGTCTCACAAAATAACCCTATACCCAGATTTTTTTATTCTGTTGTTCTTTTATGGAGCTTCTGTCCCTTCCAGGTCTTTCTATACCCCTTGTTTCATAAGATTCCTTGCACTCTGTGGCACGATTGGTTATGAGCCTCAGCATCTGATTTGATACCCTGCTGGGTAGTCTTCTGAGGCCCTCTGTGGTAGGCTTGTGTCCTGTTTCTTCTTTTCTCCCTTTATTTTTATTGAATTTTAGGAAATCCCTAAATTCGTTTTTCATTTCTTCCCTGACTAAGGTGTCATTGAGTAGAGAGTTGTTTAGTTTCCATGTGTATGTACGTTTTTTGTTATTTCTGTTGTTGTTGAGGTCTATTTTTAGGCCATGGTTGTCTGATAGGATATCAGGGATTATTTTGATCTCCTTGTATCTGTTGAGGCTTGCTTTGTGCCCAGCAAAATGGTCGATTTTTGAGAAAGCTCCATGTGTGTTGAAAAGAAGGTATACTCTTTTGTGTTTGGGTGAAAAGTTCTGTGGCCATCTATTAGGTCCATTTGATTTAGGACCTCTGTAAGTGTCATTATTTCCCTATTTAGTTTCTGTCTAGATGATCTGTCCCTTGGTGAAAGTGGAGTGTTGAAGTCTCCCACTATTAAGGTGTTGGGATCAATGTGTGATTTAAGTTTAATAATCTTTCATTTACAAATGAAGGTGCTCTTTTATTTTGGGCATAGGTATTCAGAATTGTGATGTCCTCCTGGTGGATTTATCCTTTGATGAGAAACAAGTTCTCCTCCTTATTTTTTTTTGATTAATTTTGGTTGAATGCCTTTTTATTATATATTAGGGTAAATACACCAGCTTGTTTTCTAGGTCCATTTGCTTGAAAAAACTTTTTCATCCCTTTATTCTAAGGTAGTATGTTTAGTTTTGTTGCAGAGGTGTGTTTCTTGGATGCAGCAGAATATTGGATCCTGTTTCTGCAACTGTTCTGTTAGTCTGTGTCTTTTTATTGGAGAGTTGAGCCCATTTGTGCTGATTGAAAATAGTGACCAATAAATGTTAGTTCCTTTTACTGTGGAGCTGGTGATGTAACTGTGTTTCAATGCTCGTTTTCTTTTAATTTTTTCTGTTATGAAGTTATCTCTATCCTGTGTTTTCTTGGGTGTAGTTGATTTTGTTGGGTTGAAATTTTTCTTCTAGCATCTTCTCTTGTTGTGTAGATATTGTTTAAGTTTAGTTTTGTCATGAGATATTTTGTTTTCTCCATGTATGTTGATTGAAAACTTTGCTTATTATAGTAGTCTGGGTTGGCATCTGTGTTATCTTATAGTCTGCATGACATCTGCCCAGGCCCTTCTGGCTTTAATAGTTTTTGTTGATAAGTCTGGAGGACCTATGATTGATTTACCTTTATATGTTACTTGGCCATTTTCCCTTGCTGCTTTTAATATTTTTCCTGTTCTGTAGATTTAGTGTTTTGATTATTATGTGATCTGAGTAGTTTCTTGTCTGGTTTTCACTGTTTGTGTTTTCTTCCTTGATTCTAATTCTGTTTTCATGTCTTGCACCATTTCCTTCATCTGTTCGAATGTGGATTCCTGTCTTTCCATTATGGCCTCTATTACTTTTGTTTATCTCCTATCTATATGCCACTAATTGTGCCTCTACTTGTGCCTCTATTTGTTTTGCTGTAGTTGCCTGTATTTCTTTAAGAGCTTTGTTTGTTTCCTCTCTGCCTCTACCCATGCTTCTATTTATTTGGCTGCATTTGCCTGTATTTTATTTTATTTTTTGAGAGCTTTGTTTGTTACTCTTTATGTGCCTCTGACATCTGGATAAGCATAAAATTGAAATCATTTTTCTTTGTTTCCAATGAATTAGCATGTCCATTGATTTTGATGAATTAATGATACCCTGATTTTTCTAGTTGTGTTCTTATGCCAACCTTTAGCCATCTGCTTATCCGTAACTTTCGCTGTTTGTTCCTGGAGTCTGTACTTCAAAATTGTTCCATCTTTTTTCGTGTCTGGAGTATTCTTCAGGAAGATGAGAGAAGTCCACTGTTATGATTGTGGATGTTGGTGTTTCAGCTGTAGCTAAGGTAGGAAGGTTGCAGATGTAAGTGCACAAATGCGGGAAAGCAAGCGAGTGCATGAGCTTAGAATTGTGCCTTGAAGGACAGGGTGTTAGAGTGTATAGATGCCTGGAATATGGGGATTAAGCACAGGAGGAGGTGGAGTGCCAGCAATGTTTTCTGGCACAGTATGCTTGCACAGGTGCCTTGAATACCTCGGTGGCCTACAGGCATGTTGTACTCTCCTCTGGTATTCAGATCTGTCTGGGCTCCAGGAATTGTTTGTCTGGACTAGACTGGTAGACCCACGGAACAGGGACTTTAGTGTTGAAAACCCTGTCCCAAGAATCCCTATTTTGCCCACAGTGGGTATGTGGGTGGGAGTGATCCGATGTCTGGCTGCTAGTTAGTGTAGAGGGACCCTGAATCTGGCGTTCTGCATGCACTCACTTGAAGGTAGACTCATTCGCTAGCAGGCCAAATCGGAAAGCACAGGGGTTCCCCCTCTTCTCTACTCTCAGATCTGGGCCCACAGGGGCAAATGAAAGTGTAAGAGATCCATCAGCTAAGTGGTGTCCACTGTTTATCCAATGGGCAGGAAGATCCTTACTTGGCATAGCCAATTCTGTTGTCTCAGTCACAAAGGAGGAGTATGGACATTCCTGGAGGGGTAGCTGCCACCCTGCTACCACTGCTACAGACTTGGGAGACTGGTACAACCACCTCCTGGGAGGCCCTGGGGAGACCTTACAGCCTCCAACAGACCTGGATAGACCTTTACAGCTGCCCTCAGATCTGGGAGGCCTGTACAGGCATCTGCTGTGGTGGAACTGGGAGGCCTGCTGTCTCAGTTACCAAGCAGAGAGTTCTGTGCTTGGAGCAGTGGGCTGCCCTCGCCAAGGAGGAAGGTACATACCTGGGCTAAGTGGAAGTGTAGGGTGATTGAATATTCACACTCAGTCCTAGGAGACATTCAGGGAATGACCTGGATCCAAATGTCTCAACTCGTGTGCTTTTGCCTATGGCCCAGGAAGCCTCAGTGTCAATGTTCTGGCTTCAGCTGTCCCTCCACTCACCAATTTCAGAGTTTTGGATCCTGTGCCTCTCAGATATGGTGTGTGCTGGTTGCCGCCATCTTGATTCCCTTGCCATTAAAGCTCTTAACCAGTAGACAGACTGCTTCCTTACTACTGGCAGTGACCAAAGTAAAAACAGTTTTCAATACAAGGATGCTTGCCTAATACTTCATTTTACATGTGTGAAAATACACCTGGTTCAGAAGCTCTTCAGGTACTTTAGAAGTAGTGATAGTTAGGTTGTAAGCACTGACTTCCCATTGTGAACTTTGCAATGCTTTTACTTACAAGCCTCCATTTCTACTTCTAAAAGTATTCTACTTCTAAAAGTAAGTAATTACATTTGTCCCACTCACTTGCCTGAGCTGTGAGAGGATATGAAATAAATGCTTTGGATAGTACTTTTTCACTTAAAACCTGTTTCTATTGAATTTCTGACTCAGAATTGAGGTGTATCAAATATTAGGTGGCAGTGGAGATAGAACAGCACTAAGTTAAAAGAAAGTTCAGGCTAGGGGAAGGGGGATGGAGGCTGACCTCTGTACATACCAAGGGGACCTGGCAAACTGGAAAGTAGGCTGGCAAGTCAGTGTCAGAATAACAAAGAAGAAAGGCAGCTTTCAGCAAGAGCTTGTTTTTTTCTTGTGGATCTTAGTGGTATGTCTTTCCCTAGAAAAATAGCATCCTTTGAAGTGAGAAGTATTGGGAATAAAAAACAAAGTGCATCATGCATGAGGCTGTGAAAGAATGTAACAATCACCACATATTGCTACAGACACTCACAGGAGCTCCCGTTCAAAGGCAGCACACATAGTGAAATAGCTCACTCCTTGATGCAGGGATCTTCTGAGAGAGAAAATAAGCATGGCATTTCACTGCTGTAGGAAAGAATTAGAGTCATCCAGGATCAGTGAGGGGCATCATGGAATTAGAGGAATGTGTTTCATTAAAATTTTTTTGTCATACACCATTCTGTATCCAAAGTATTTTTATTTTTGTATTTTTTCTTTTAAATTATATATATATTACAATACACTTTTTGTCCCCACTGCAGCCCCCTTTCTTGTCTCCTCCTAGTCCTATCCACCCTCCTTATTTCCCTCTATGCCTTTTCCCTAGTTCCCTAATAGGGGAGGTCCTTCTCCCCTTCTATCTTCCCCTAGCTTATCAGGTCTCATCAGGGCTGGCTGCATCATATTCCTCTTTGACCTGGTAAGGTTGCACCCAACCGGGGGAGTGATCAGAGAGCCTGCCACCGAGTTTATGTCAGAGACAACCCCTGTACCCCTTACTAGGGTACCCACTTGGAAATTGAGCAGCCAATGGGCTTTCTTTGAACAGGGGGTCTAGGTCCTCTCCATGCATGGAGTTTCAAGAGGCTCAATAACAACTAGAGGAACAACAGTGTGCTTTGAATCATTGGAGCTTTTTTGTTAACTACTTTCATCACAGTTTCCTTTAAACAATAAAATAACTTTTAGTAAAGTTTAGAGGATGTGCTTCTAATGATAGAGAAGTACTAGATGCTCTTTATGTATTATTTCTTTCACATACAACAGTTTTCAAAGGAGAGTTAATACTATTCTTCATCTCTAAAGAAGTGTGACCATCTTAGTGAATGCCACCCATTCGAAACTTTCTTAGAAACTTTATATTCAAAAAAGATCACTCATCAATTTGTAGTTCTTGCTCATATTTTCTTTCCTCTAAAGGTCATTACTACTAAATATCTAAAGTAAACTAATGCATGCTTCCTGATTGATAGTCCTGATTTGCTACGATGGAAGTGTTTTCATGGTGGAGATTTTGGTAAATTCATCAGACTTCCATTTTCACAAAGCACAATCCTAAACATATAATGAGGATCTGTTGCTTATAGTTGTTGAATGAATGACAAAGTGGTGAACATGTATACTTAAATCTCATGTTAAAGTTCTTCCAAAGTCTCTGATCTGATCATGTGACTACTATGTATTGATGCTTTCTTTTTAAAATCTATATGTGTTTCTATTATATAACACACACACACACACACACACACACACACATATATATATATATATATATATATATATATTTGAATACATTTTACATGATTACAATTTTGGAAGTAACAAGTCTGTTTTTTACCTATGCTCACTTTTTCCCAGTGGTAACAGGAAGAGCATATTCTTAGTTGTGTGTGTGTGTGTGTGTGTGTGTGTGTGTGTGTGTGTATGTATGTATGTATGTATGGGTGTCTGTATGTGTGTGTGTCTGGCCTTAAGCTAATACCAAACCAAAAAAACCACTCTTTCTCCTAAAAGAAATAAAATTCTCCAAGAAACAACAGTGATATAATAAATATAAAGATCAAGAATAAATTATGTTATAGTATAGAAAATACAAACTCTTCAAGAATTATGTTTGTTATTATTATTTAAGTTTTTGTTTTCAATACATCCTGACTTTTCTTTAACTCCTATTCAACCCAATCCCTCTGACTCTCCATCTCCCATATATCCACACCTCTTCCATTTCCCTTCAGAAATGAGCAGGTCTCCTAAGGATATAAACTAAACAAGATGCAACAAGGCTAGAAATAAACCTTCATATCAAGGCTGAGCAAGGTAACCCAATAGAAGGAAAATGGTCCCAAGAGTAGGCAAAAGATTCAAAGACACCCCCATGCCCACTGTTAGGAGTTCAACAAAACCTCCAAGGCTAAAAAACCTACAACATATATGCAGAGGACCTAGTGCACATCCATAGAGGCTGCATGATTGCCACTTTGTTATTCTTTGTAGAGACTCGTGGGGGGTGGCAGATTTGTTTTTCATTCTAATCAGAAAGTAGCAGCAAATTTCTTAGACAGAAGATGAGCTTAATAGTTAAGATTACCTACCAAGTCTGTCTAGATGCTGATAGAGGCCAATTTCTTTTAGAAACCAGAGATCCTTAAGGTCACTCTTCCTAAACATTTGTTAAGTGTAACTGAAATGTAAACTGGAAAAATGTCATCTGTTGAATAGAATTCCAATGTAGAAGAATTTCTAGTGATTCAATCTATCAACTTTGATAACCATGTTGTGCCTCATTGAAATGATGCAATTGTATCATAATTACATGCAGTGGAGATGTGATGGTATATGTATGACAATCATGGTTTGCTTATGTAATTTCAAATCTCTACCTACACATTATACAAAATTGCATAGTGTTATGGAAATGACTACATCAGTACCTCTGTCCCTTTGTGGGATTATTTTCTTCTTTTGGTGGAAGGTGTTTAGAAGATGAGAGCACACATATGTAAAGTCTAAGAATGCAGAGAGCACAGATATGTAGAGTCAGTGTACACAGAAAGCACAGCTATGTAGAGTCAAGGTATACAGAGAACACAGATATGTAGAATCATAATATACAAGGACTAGGGCTGAATTGTATTATGGCATTCTTCTGTTCTACAACCTTTATGTGCCTGGCTTTTACTATAAATACTCAGTGGTTATTCACTTACTTGTCTATTATAGTCACTGATTACAAACATGTTGAGAGAGTAAAATAAACCTTAATTTAATTTTACCATCTCTAGTATCTCATAGGTTATAATATGTACTTAATAAATGTTGGTTTCGTGGTATTTTTTGCAACTTAATAATTAATGGAACCTTGCTCAACTTTGTACCTCCTTGTTAGTGTTTCTGACTTAGTGCTATTTAGAGGCATGCCTACAGAAAATATCTGAATATGTGAATGAACTTGTGCAAGAGTACAATTAGGTTTGGTCAATTTTGTTCTTGTTTTATAACCCCTGAGAGCTGTGAAAGAAACTTAGATATATTCACGTTCTCAGCATTTATAGCTACTTTATACTCTACTGGTATGAGTGATAGCTATACAGTTTCTGCCTTACAAGTTAGGTTATAGACATATGTTTGTAATCCTAGGAGAAAGACCATTTATCACAGATTCTAAGTGCCCAGTGAACAATAATGTATAGGAAAAACTCAGGTGATAATAAAAATTTTAGGGGTTGGTAAGATTCCTAAACAGGTTAGAGCATGTGCTCTGGAGCCTGACATGAGTTTGGTGCCCAAAACATAGACAAAAAAAAAAATAATTTCTGTAAGTTGTTCTTGGACTTCCATGAGCACATTGTAGCACAAACTGACTTACAAACATATACACACAGACATTAAACAATATTAAACTTTAGCAAAGATATTCTGCCAAAGGATATACAGCAGAACTCTCCAATTGCAAAATTTTACTTTTATTGAAATTTTTGTTGTTGCATGTAGTGCGAGGTGCTGAATTTTCATCTCTCTTAAGTACACTCATTGTACAAATTAGTCCTAAAGAGACTAAAACCTAATGGCTTATTTTTAAAAATTATTTCTTTGCTGAATCAGTTATTTTTTCATGTGCTAATAATAGGTGAAAAAACGCACCCTGAATAGCTTCATGCAATGATTATGACTTTACTTTTCATAGCTAATTTTAGCCTTAGCTGGTAGAAGTGAAATGTTCCAATATCAAAATGATGTGTTTGGTGAAAAGCAGTCATTTGATTACTTATACAAAGAATTTGCAAATGAATAATGGTTCTGAAAGCAAATGTAGCTGTATTTCAAGATAACAATAATTTCCATTTTGTTTTTAATCTAAAAATTCACATGCAGAATAGTAAAATCTATAAAAAGAAGACAGATATCAAGGGTAGTGATGTCATTTGGTGATTAAAATGCAGATTGGAACGTAAGATATCAAAATGATGATAAAACCAAATAAGCTTCAAGTTTGACTGAATAGAGAGGATAAAAAGTGTGCAGTTGCGGCAAGTGTTTAAGGTGATAGGCTATTTTAAATAACATTTGGTGATGATAAATCCCTGGTCTGTTTTATAATGTAAGGGCTTGATTATATGCTGCTCTCTCCTTTTGCACCATTACATCTGGGGATTATCTAAGACATATTGATTTCTCTATCAATGATTTCTTCTCAATAGCTAACTCATTCTTCAGTCCTATGAGATTAACTGCTTTTCCAATTGCTTTGGCCAATTTCTAAAGATTATGGTCCATTCCATAAAGTTTTGTGAGTAAGCCCTTAATTCCTTTTAATTATATGTTCCTATAGAATGCGTGTGTGTGCCAACATTGCTTCAAATTTATATATGAGGTCAAGAACAAGACAAACTTATCATAGGAAAATTGTTTTAAATCCTGTTAAGGCCTTTTCTTTATTAAGCTGGCTGAGATTAGGAACAGCAAGTCTGACAAACAATTGTGCTCCTTTTCATTGAAGACCTGACACAGGAGTATTTATTTCAAGAAGGTGTCTTAGACCAATCACCTCTCTAAATACACTTTCAACCTCCATCACACTCCCAGCCCAACATACTTCAGATTATATTCTTGTGTGTGTGTGTTGCCATTAAAGTACAGTACTCATTTTTAAATTTTATTTATTTTTATTAGTTACATTTTATTCACTTTGTAAAGTACTAATTTTAATGATGCATTTTATATAGGTATATTCTTTCTTAGAGCTCAGTGGTTTATAGGTCAAATTGTGGAGGCAGACTGTCAAGAGTTAGCTCTGTTATATGTTAGTGGTGTGATCCGGGTGTGTACTTAACCTCATGTCTCAGTATCTTGATACAAAAAGTGGAGATAATAATAGTACCTTTCAAATAAGATTATAAGGATCAAAAAAGTAAGAGTATGTAAAGCTTTCTACTTATACTTTCCTCAGAGTGTTTTAAATAAGTGTTACCAATTTTATTATTATGTTTTTTTATTAATTACAGTATATTCACTCTGTATTCCAGATGTAGTCCTCTCCCAAATTCCCTCCCAATCTCACCCTCCTTCCCTCATCTCCTCCCAAGCCCCTCTCCAAGTCCACAAATAGAGGAGGTCCTCAACCCCTTCCATCTGACCCTAGCTTATCAGCTCTCATTAGAACTGACTATTTGTCCTCCAATGTGACCTGGCAAGGGTGCTTTCCAATCAGGGGGAGGCTGTCAAAGAGCTAGCCACTGAGTTCATCTGAGAGACAGTCTCTGATCCCCTTACTAGGGATTCCACTTGAATACTGAGCTGCCGTGGGCTACATCTGAGCAGGGGTTTGAGGTTATATCCATGAATAGTCCTTGTTTGGAGAATCAGTCTCAGAAAAGACCCCTGTGCCCAGATATTTTGGTTCTGTTGTCTTTTTGTGGAGCTCCTGTCCTCCCCAGGTCTTACTATCTGCCCTGTCTTTCCTAAGATTCCCTGCACTCTGCCCAAAGTTTGGTTATGAGTCTCAATATCTGGTTTGATACCATGCTGGGAAAACTATTTCAGAGATGCTCTCTGGAAGGCTCTGTTTCCTGTTTTCTCCTTCTTCCAATGTCCATCGTGTTTGCCTTTCTGAGTGAAGACTGATCATTTTACCGAGGTTTATCCTTCTAGCTCAGCGTCTTTAGACGTATAGATTTTAGTATGTTGGTCCTATATTATATATCTAGTATCCACTAATAAGTGAGTATATACCATGTGTGTCTTTTTGTTTCTGGGATGCCTCACACAGGATGATCGATTCTAGTTCCCACCATTTGCCTGCAAATTTTGTGATTTCCTTGTTTTTAATTGCTGAGTAATATTCCTTTGTGTAAATGTACCACAATTTCTGTATCCATTCCTCCTTTGTGGGACATCTGGGTTGTTTACAGATTCTGGATATTATGAATAAAGCTGTTATGAACATGGTTGAACAAATATCCTTATTGTGTACTTGAACATCTTTTGGATATATGCCTAGGAGTGGTATAGCTGGATCTTGAGGAAGCACTATTCCTAATAGTCTGAGAAAGTACCAGATGGATTTCCAAAGTGGTTGTACAAGTTTACATTCCCACCAGCAATGGAGGAGGGTTCCCCTTAGTCCACATCCTCTCCAGCATGTATTATAACTTAAGATTTTGATCTCAGCCATTCTGATGGGTGTAAGGTGAAATCTCAGGATCATTTTGATTTGCATCTCCTTGATGCCTAAGGACGTTGAGCAATTTTTATGTGCTTCTCATTCATTCTATATTCCTCTAGAGAGAACTCTCTGCTTAGCTCCATACCTAAGTTTTTAATTAGAATACTTGATTTGTTGTTTTTAAACATCTTTAGTTCTTTATATATTCTGGATATCAGCCCTGTGTCACGTAAAGGGTTGGTGAAGATCCTTTCCCAGTCTGTAGGTGGTCATTTTGTTCTGAGGACAGTGCCCTTTGTTTTATTGAAGCTATTCAGTTTCATGAAGTCTCATTTATTGATCTTAAAGACTGTGCTGTTGGTGTTCTGTTCAGGAATTTGTCTCCTGTGCCATTGAGTTCTAGGCTCTTTCCTACCTTTTCTTCTAAATGATTTAGGGTATCCACTTTTTTTTTCTTTAATTGTTTTCTTTAATTGACAATAGATTGTTTTTTTAGTTTTTGTTTTTTTGAATCTCTTTTTTAAATTTTTTTATTAATTACACTTTATTCATTTTGTATCCCCCCATAAGCCCCTCTCTCCTCCCCTCCCGATCCGACCCTCCCTCCCCTTTCTGCATGCATGCCACTCCCCAAGTCCACTGATAGGGGAGGTTCTCTTTTTCTTTCTGATCTTAGTCTATCAGTTCTCATCAAAAGTGGCTGCATTGTCCTCTACTGTGGCCTGGTAAGGATGCTCCCCCGTCAGGGGGAAGTGATCAACGAGCAGGCCAATCAGATTATGTCTGAGGCAGTCCCTCTTCCCATTACTATGTAACCCACTTGGACACTGAACTGCCATGGGCTACACCTGTGCAGGGGTTCCAGGTCATCTCCACGAATAGTCCTTGGTTGGAGTATGAGACTCTGGGAAGTTCCCTGTGTTCAAATTATCTTGTTCTGTTGCTCTCCTTGTGGAGTTCCCGTCCCCTCCATCTCTTACTATTTCCCACTTCTTTCATAAAATTCCATTCAATCTGCCCATCAGTTGGCCATCAGGCTCAGCATCTGCTTTGACAGTCTATACTGCAGAAGCATTCAGAGGCCCTCTGTGGCAGGTTGCAAGATTGTTTCCTGTTTTCTTCTGGCTTTCAGAGGCCCTCTGTAGCAGGTTCCTAGGCTGTTTCCTATTTTCTTTTTCTTCTGATGTCCATCCTCTTTGCCTTTCAGGATGGGGATTGTACATTTTAGTTAGGGTCCTCTCTTTTGCTTAGTTGGTTTAGATGTACAGATTTTTATGGGGTTTATTCTACATTGTATGTTTATATGAGTGAGTATATACCATGCGTGTCTTTTTGCTTCTGGGACAACTCACTCAGGAAGATCCTTTCCAGGTCCCACCATTTACCTGCAAATTTCATGATTTCCTTATTTTTCATTGCTGAGTAATACTCCATTGTATAGATGTACCACAGTTTCTGCATCCATTCTTCAGTTGAGGGGCATCTGTGTTGTTTCCAGCTTCTGGCTATTACAAATAAAGCTGCTACAAAAATGGTTGAGCAAATGTCCTTTTTGTGTACTTGCGCCTCTTTTGGGTATATGCCTAGGAGTGGTATGGCTAGATCTTGAGGAAGCGCTATTTCTAGTTGTCTGAGAAAGCGCCAGATTGATTTCCAGAGTGGTTGTACCAGTTTACATTCCCACCAGCAGTGGAGAAGGGTTCCCCTTTCTCCACAACCTCTCCAGCATGTGTTGTCCCTTGAGTTTTTCATCTTGGCCATTCTGATGGGTGTAAGGTGAAATCTCAGGGTTGTTTTGATTTGCATTTCCCTAATGGCTAATGAGGTTAAGCATTTCTGGAAGTGCTTCTCTGCCATTCGATATTCCTCTGCAGAAAATTCTCTCTTTAGCTCTGTTCCCCATTTTTTAAGTGGATTACTTGGTTTGTTGCTTTTCAGCTTGTTTAGTTCTTTATATATATTGGATATGAGTCCTCTGTCAGATAAAGGGTTGGTGATGATTCTTTCCCAATCTGTAGGCAGTTGCTTTGTTTTGATGACGGTGTCCTTTGCTTTACAGAAGCTTTTCAATTTCATGAGGTCCCATTTATTGATTGTTGCTCTTAGAGCCTGTGCTGTTGGTGTTCTGTTCAGGAAGTTTTCTCCTGTACCAATGAGTTCTAGGCTATTCCCAACTTTTTTTTCTAGCCGATTTAATGTGTCTGGTTTTATGTTGAGGTCTTTGATCCACTTGGACTTCAGTTTTGTGCAGAGTGATAAGTATGGATCTATTTTCATTTTTCTACATCTAGACATCCAGTTGGACCAGCACCATTTGTTGAAAATGCTATCTTTTTTCCATTGTATGGTTTTGGCATCTTTGTCAAAAATCAGGTGTCCGTAAGTGTGTGGGGTATTTTTGTGTCTTCTGTTCGATTCCATTGAACCACCATTCTGTTTCTATGCCAGTACTATGTAGTTTTTATAACTGTTGCTCTATAGTACAGCTTGAGATCAGGGATGGAGATACCTCCAGAAGATCTTTTATTGTAGAGGATTGTTTTAGCAGTTCTCGGTTTCTTGTTATTCCATACGAAGTTGAGAATTTTTCTTTCCAGGTCTGTAAAGAATTGTGTTGGCAATTTGGTGGGAATTGCATTAAATCTGTAGATTGCTTTTGGTAAGATGGCCGTTTTTACTATGTTAATCCTGCCAAGCCATGAGCATGGGAGATCTTTCCATCTTCTCAAATCTTAATTCTTTCTTCAGAGACATGAAATTTTTTTCATACAAGTCTTTGACTTGCTTGGTTAGGGTTACACCAAGGTACTTTATGTCATTTGTAGCTATTGTGAATGGTGTTGTTCCTCTAATTTCTTTCTCAGCCCTTTTGTCTATTGTATACAGGAGTGCTACTGATTTTTTTGAGTTAATTTTGTATCTGCACACTTTGCTGAAGGTGTTTATCAGCTGTAGGAGTTCCCTGGTAGAGTTTTTGGGGTCACTCATATATACTATCATATCATCTGCAAATAGTGATAATTTGACTTCTTCCTTTCCCATCTGTATCCCCTTGATCTCCTTCGATTGTCTTAATGCTCTAGCAAGGACTTCCAGCACTATGTTGAAGAGATATGGAGAGAGTGGGCAGCCTTGTGTTGTCCCTGATTTCAGTGGGATTTCTTTAAGTTTCTCTCCGTTCAGTTTGATGTTTGCTATAGGCGTGCTGTATATCGCCTTTACTATGTTTAGATATGTGCCTTGTATCCCTGATCTCTCCAGTACTTTAAACATGAATGGATGTTGGATTTTGTCAAATGCTTTTTCAGCATCTAGGGAGATTATCATGTGGTTTTTTTCTTTCAGTTTGTTAATATGGTGGATCACATTTATGGATTTCCGTATATTGAACCACCCCTGCATACCTGGGATGAAGCCTACTTGGTCATAGTGGATAATATCTTTGATGTGTTCTTGGATTCGGTTTGCAAGTATTTTGTTAAGTATTTTTGCATCAATGTTCATAAGGGAGATTGGCCTGAAATTCTCTTTCTTTGTTGAGTCTTTGTGAGGTTTAGGTACCAATGTGATTGTGGCTTCATAGAATGAGTTTGGTAATGTTCCTTCTGTTTCTATTTTGTGGAATAGTTTGAAGAAAATTGGAGTTAGCTCTTCTTTGAAGGTCTGGTAGAATTCTGCGCTGAAGGCACCTGGTCCTGGACTTTTTTTGGATGGGAGACTTTTGATGACTGCTTCCATTTCTTTGGCGGATATAGGACTATTTAATTGATTTACCTGGTCCTGATTCGGCTTTGGTGAGTCAAATCGATCAAGAAAATTGTCCATTTCATTTAGATTTTCAAATTTTGTTGAGTATAGACTTTTGAAGTAAGTCCTAATGATTGTTTGGATTTCCTCAGTGTCTGTAGTTATGTCCTCCTTTTCATTTCTGATTTTGTTGACTTGGGTGGTGTCTCTCTGCCTTTTAGTTAGCTTGGCTAAGGGTTTATCGATCTTGTTGATTTTCTGAAAGAACCAGCTCTTGGTTTCATTGATTCTTTGAATTGTTTTATTTGTTTCTAATTGATTTCAGCCCTGAGTTTGATTATTTCCAGACGTCTACTCCTTTTTGGTGTGTCTGCTTCTTCTTTTTCTAGGGTTTTTAAGTGGGCTATTAAGTTGCTTGAATGAGCTGTCTCGAATTTCTTCTTGAAGGCACTTAGTGCTATGAACTTTCCTCTTAGCACTGCTTTCATTGTGTCCCACAAGTTAGGATATGTTGTGTCTTCATTTTCATTGAGTTCTAGAAAGGCTTTAATTTCTTTCTTTATTTCTTCCCTGACCCAGTTGTCATTTAGTAACAAGTTGTTCAGTTTCCATGTGTGTGTAGGCTTTTTGCTATTTCTGTTGTTGTTGAAGTCCAGCTTTATTCCATGGTGATCAGACAGATTACAAGGGATTATTTCAGTCTTCTTGTATCTGTTGAGGCTTGCTTTGTGACCAATTATATGGTCTATTTTGGAGAAGGTTCCATGAGGTGCTGAGAAGAAGGTAAATTCTTTTGTGTTTGGGTGTAAAGTTCTGTAAATGTCTGTGAGGTCCATTTCATTCATGACCTCTGTCAGAGATATTGTTTCTTTGTTTAATTTCTGTTTTGTTGACCTGTCCTTTGTTGAGAGTGGGGTGTTGAAGTCTCCCACTATTAATGTGTGGGGATCTATATGTGGTTTAAATTTTATCAATGTTTCTTTTACAAATGTGGGTGCTCTTGTATTTGGGGCATACATGTTCAGGATTCTGATGTCTTCATGGTGGAATTTTCCCTTGATGAGTATGAAGTGTCCGTCCTCATCTCTTTTTATTAATTTTGGTTGAAAGTCTATTTTATCAGATATTAGAATGGCTACTCCTGCTTGTTTCTTGGGTCCATTTGCTTGGAAAGTCATCGTCCAAACTTTTACCCTCAGGTAATGTCTATCTTTGTGTCTTAGGTGTGTTTCTTGTATGCAACAGATTGCTGGGTTTTGTTTACGTATCCATTCTGTTAATCTGTGTCTTTTTACTGGAGAGTTGGGTCCATTGATGTTGAGAGAAATTAATGACTAGTGGCTGTTAGATCCTTTGATTTTGATGTTGGCTGTGTTCATAAGGTTGTGTGCTTGGTTGTTTTTTGTTTTGCTGTAGTAAGGTTAATTATTTCCTCTGTTTTCTTGACAGAAGCTAATTTTCTTGGGTTGTATTTTCCCTTCCAGTATCTTCTGTAATGCTGGATTTGTGTGTAGTTATTGTTGAAATTTGTTTTTGTTATTGAATATCTTGTTTTCTCCGTCTATGAGGACTGAGAGTTTTGCAGGGTATAGTAGCCTGGGTTGACATCTGTGTTCTCTTAGGGTCTGCATGATATCTGTCCAGGCCCTTCTGGCTTTCATAGTTTCTGTTGAAAAGTCAAGTGTGATTCTAATGGGTTTGCTGTTATATGTTACTTGGCCTTTTTCCCTTGCAGCTTTTAGTATTTTTTTCTTTGTTCTGTATACTTACTGTTTTGATTATTATGTGGCGGGAGGATTTTCTTTTCTGGTCAAATTTGTTGGGTGTTCTGTAGGCCTCATGTATCCTTATTGGCTTCTCCTTTAATTTGGGGAAATTTTCTTCACTGATTTTGTTGAAAATATTTTCTGGGCCTTGGAGAAGGGAGTCTTCTTTTTCCTCTATTCCTATTATTCTTAGGTTTTGTCTTTTCATATTGTCTTGGATTTCTTGGACGGTCTGTGTCAGGAATGTTTTGGATTTAACATTTTCTTTGACAGATACATCGATTTCTTCCATTGTATCTTCTACACCTGAGATTCTTTCTTCCATTTCTTGTATTCTGTTGGTTATGCTTACCTCTGTACTTCCTGTTTTCTTCCCTAAATTCTTCCTCTCCATTATTTCCTCCATTTGTGTTTTCTTTAATTTTTCTAGTTCTATCTTCAGGTCTTGAGTTGTTTTGTTTACTTCCTTCACCTGTCTGCTTGCATTTTCCTCTTTTTCTTTTAGTTCCTTCAACTCTGTCTCTTTTATTTCTTTCAGTGATTTAATTATTTCTTCTCTGAAGGCCACAAGCTGTTTGGCTGCCTCTTCCCGTATTTCTTCACTGATGGCCCTAATCTGCTTGTCTTTATCTTCCTCCATTTCTTTATGGATAGCCATGATCTGTTTGGTTTTATCTTCCTCTAATTCTTTACGTATTTTATCTGTTTCCTCTATTATCCTCTTCATCAACATAGATGTAAGGTCATCTTCTTGATTTTCTATTTTGCTGCATTGTTCAGGGCTGTTCGCCCCTGGATGGCTGGGTTCTGGAGATGCCATATTGCTTTGTCTTTTGTTGGTTGAGCCTTTACGCTGACCTCTACCCATTGGGCTGATTTAGGTGTTGGCTGTTAGTTTCTGTGCTTCCTGGAGTCCTGAGGTAGGGAGTATCCCCTCGGCCGGAGATGATTTTTCCTGAAGGAGTCCTTCTCTGCTTTTTGGTTATTGTCACTGTATGGCCAGTGTTTCTCAAGAGTTGCCACTGCTCACCTCAGGTTTATAGCCCTGAGTAGTAGCTGTGGTCTATTTTAGGCAGGGGGGGATCTCCTTTTACCCATAGAATTTCTCAAGACAGCTGCCCCACTGCTGGGTTTCTTGTTATAAATTTAGTGTGCTGCTGCTCACTAAATTTCCATGTACAGTCCTCTTGAAGAAACTGCTGATTCCCTAGCTGTGGGGTTTTCTTCCAACAGGGAAACTCAGTCTGTTATCCTAGGGCGCACAGTTCTGTCCGGGAAACTGGAAGGTGCACTCAGCAAGTCTCTGGGCCAGAGGCTGATTGCTCTGCTCTGGACCGGGAAAATGTGCACCTAGGTTGAGTTGGCGCCTGGGGGCACTGCTCTGGTCTGGAGGCTGGGTGCCTCACTCTGGACCAGAAGCTGTGTGTCTCTGTCTGGGATGGCGGCTGCAGGCACCACTCTGGTCCAGACGCTGTGGGTGCAGCCCCCCTGAAGGACCAGGGATTCCCACAGTTTTGACAGTCCAGCCAGGGACAACTGGCCGATCCCTGGCACAGTATCCGAGGGCTGCTGTAATGGCTCTCCAGCTCCTGCAGGTCCCAGGATGCAGCTGTGTGTCCCAGTGCCCCAGGGGAACTCAACAATGTCGGAGGAGCACAGCGCTCCTGCCTGTACTAGTGTCTGTGTGAGTCCAGGAAGTGTTTTGGTGCTGGGTGTCCTAAGCGTTAGAGCTGCTGACCCCCTCCTCTGGGGGTTTCCTCCTGCCAGAGACACGCAGTCTGGTGCCCTGGTGCCCTGGTGCCCACACTTCTATCTGAGGCGGCAGATCAGGGGGGCAGACAGGGCTCTGTGCAGGCGCCTGTGTCCCGACTCTGGGTCCGGGCTGGCTCCTGGGGCACCCGCGGAACCCAAGTGTTTTCCTGGGGATGTCTGGGTAACCTGGGGTCGGTCCCAATTGTTTCTTGCTCCATGCGGTTATCTCTCGACTGGGAAATCCAGTCTATGGTGCTGTGGGCCCACAGTTCAGTCTGGGACTGTGACCAGATCACGCTGGTGTGTAGCTCAGGGCTGACGACCAACCACCTGGCGGAACCGGGATCTCTTCTGCGGTTTAGCCTGGTGAGTTAAAGCTGATTGAATCCCCCACCGTGGGGTATCCTCTCACCTGTGAAACACAATCACTTGTGTTCTATGGCCGCGAGTTCTGATTGCTGGTCACTGTGCCAATCCTGCTGTGCTGCTCCTCAGAATGAGAGTCCTCCTAGCGCCGCCATCTTGCCCCGCCCTAGTGTATCCACTTTTATGATGAGGTATTTGATCCGCTTGGACTTTAATTTTGTGCAAGGTAATAAGTACGGATCTATTTGCATTTTTCTACTTGTAGACATCCAGGTAGACCAGTACCATTTCTTGAAGATGCTGTCTTTTTTTCCAATGTATGGTTTAGGGCTTCTTTGTAAAATTCAAGTATCCATAAGTGTGTGGGTTTATTTCTAGGTCTTCTATTTGATTCCATTGAGCCACCATTCTGTTTCTATGCCAGTACCATGCAGTTTTTATCACTATGGCTCTGCAGTACAGCTTGAGATCAGGGATGGAGATACCACCAGAAGATGTGTTGTTGTACAAGAATGTTTTGGCAGTTCTGGGTTTTTTTTTTTTTTCTATATGAAGTTAAGAATTGCTCTTTCAAGGTCTGTAAAAAATTGTGTTGGTATTTTGACGGGAATTGCATTGAATTTGTAGATTGCTTTTGGCAAGATGGCCATTTTCACTATGTAAATCCTACTTATCCATGAACATGGGAAATCTTTTCAACTTCTGCTGTCTTCTTTGATTTCTTCATTCGATCAGGTCTTTCACTTGCTTGGTTAGCATCACCCCAAGGTACTTTATGTGGCTATTGTGAAGGGTGTAGTTTCCCTAATTTTTTTCTTGGCCTTTTTGTCATTGTATACAGGAAGGCTTCTGATTTTTTTTTTTAGTTAATTTTGTATCCAACCACTTTGCTGAAGGTGTTTATCAGCTGAAGGAGTTCTCTGATAGAATTTTTTGGGTTACTCGTCTATACTATCGTGTCATCTGCAAATAGTGATACTTTGATTTCTTCCTTTCCAATTTTTATCCCCTGATCTCCTTTAATTGCATTATTGTTCTAGCAAGGACTTCAACTACTCTGTTGAAGAGATATGGAGAGAGTGGTCAGCCTTGCCTTGTCCCTGATTTTAGTGGGATTGATTTTAGTTTCTCTCTGTTTAGTTTGATGTTGGCTATAGGTTTGCTGTATATTGTCTTTACTATGTTTAGGTATGTGCCTTGTATCCCTGATCTCTCCAAGACTTTAAATATGAATGGATGTTAGATTTTGTCAAATGCTTTTTCAGCATCTAAGGAAATGATCAAGTGGGTTTTCTCCTTCAGTTTTTTTTATATGGTGATTACATTGATGGATTTCCATAAAATGAACCATCTCTACATGCCTGGGATGAAGCTTACTTGGTCATGGTGGATGATATATTTTATATGTTCTTGGATTCAGTTTGCCAGTATTTTGTTGAGTATTTTTGTATCAATATTCATAAAAGAGATAGGTTTGAAGTTTTCTTTTTTGTTGGGTCTTTGTGTGTTTTAGGTATCAAGGTGACTATGACTTCATAGAAAGAGTTTGCTAATGTTCCTTCTGTTTCTGTTTTGTGGAATATTTTGTAGAATATTGGAGTTAGCTCTTCTTTGAAGATCTCATAGAATTCTGAGCTGAAACCATCTGGCCCTGGGCTTTTTTTGGAATGGAGACTTTTGATGACTGCTTCTATTTCCTTGGGAGATACAGGACTATTCAATCTTTCAAGCTGATCTTGATTTAATTTTGTTAAATGTAATCTATCAAGAAAATTGTCCATTTCATTTAGATTTTCAAATTTTGTGGCATATAGACTTTTGTAGCAAGACCGAATGATTGTTGGATTTCCTCAGTGTCTGTTATTTTGTCCCCTTTTTCATTTCTACTTTTGCTGATTTGGATAGTTTCTCTCTGCTTTTTAGTTAACTTGGCTAAGGGTTTGTCTATTTGTTGATTTTCTCAAAGAACCAGCTCTTGGTTTCCTTGAGTCTTTGAATGGTTTTATTTGATTCTAAGTTATTGATTACAGCCCAGAGTTTGATTATTTCCAGCCATCCACTCCTCTTGGGTGTGTCTGCTTCTTTTTTTTTTTTTTTCCCTAAGGCTGTCAGGTGAACCATTAAGTTGCTTGTTTGAGATGTTTCAAATTTCTTCTTGAGACACTTAGTGCTATGAATTTTCCTCTTAGTACTGCTTTCATTATGTTCCATAAGTTTGGGTGTGTTGTGCCTTCATTTTCATTGAATTCTGGGAAGTCTTTAATCTCTTTCTTTCTTTCTTTCTTTCTTTCTTTCTTTCTTTCTTTCTTTCTTTCTTTCTTTATTTATTTTTATTAAGTACACTTTATTCATTTTATATCCCCCCATAAGCCCCTTCCTCCTCCCCTCCCGATCCCACCCTCCCTCCCCTTTCTGCATGCATGCCACTCCCCAAGTCCACTGATAGGGGACGTTCTCCTCTCCTTTCTGATCTTAGTCTATAAGTTCTCATCAAAAGTGGCTGCATTATCCTCTTCTATGGCCTGGTAGGGCTGCTCCCCCGTCAGGGGGAGGTGATCAAAGAGCAGGCCAATCAGATTATGTCAGAGGCAGTCCCTCTTCCCATTACTAGGTAACCCACTTGGACACTGACCTGCCATGGGCTACATCTGTGCAGGGGTTCTAGGTTATCTCAATGAATAGTCCTTGGTTGGAGTATGAGTCTCTGGGAAGTTCCCTGTGCTCAAATTTTCTTGTTCTGTTGCTCTCCTTGTGGAGTTCCTGTCCTCTCCAGCTCTTACTATTTTTCACTTCTTACATAAAATTCCATTCACTCTGCCCGACAGTTGGCCATAAGGCTCATCATCTGCTTTGATAGTCTGCAGGGCAGAGGCTTTCAGAGGCCCTCTGTAGTAGGTTCCTAGTTTGTTTCCTGTTTTCTTCTTCTGGCTTTCAGAAGGCCCTCTGTAGCAGGTTTCTAGGTTGTTTCCTGTTTTCTTCTTCTTCTGATATCCATCCTCTTTGCCTTTCAGAATGGGGATTGAGCGTTTTAGTTACGGTCCTCTCTTTTGCTTAGTTGGTTTAGATGTACCGATTTTAGTGGGTTTATCCTATGCTGTATGTCTATATGAGTGAGTATATACCGTATGTGTCTTTTTGCTTCTGGGACAACTCACTCAGGATGATCCTTTCCAGGTCCCACCATTTACCTGCAAATGTCATGATCTCCTTATTTTTCATTGCTGAGTAGTACTCCCTTGTATAGATGTACCACAATTTCTGCATCCATTCTTCAGTTGAGGGGCATCTGGGCTGTTTCCAGCTTCTGACTATTACGAATAAAGCTGCTACAAACATGGTTGAGCAAATGTCCTTTTTGTTGCTCTATAGTACAACTTAAGATCAGGGATGGAGATACCTCCAGAAGATCTTTTATTGTAGAGGATTGTTTTAGCAATTCTGGGTTTCTTGTTATTCCGTATGAAGTTGAGAATTTTTCTTTCCAGGTCTGTAAAGAATTTTGTTGGTAATTTGATGGGAATTGCATTGAATGTGTAGATTGCTTTTGGTAAGATGGCCATTTTTACTATGTTAATCCTGCCAAGCCATGAGCATGGGAGATCTTTCCATCTTCTCATATCTCCTTCTAATTCTTTTTTCAGAGACTTGAAATTTTTTTTCATACATGTCTTTGACTTCCTTGGTTAGGGTTACTCTGAGGTACCTTATGTCATTTGTGGCTATTGTGAAGGGTGTTGTTTCCCTAATTTCTGTCTCAGCCATTTTGTCTTTTGTATACAGGAGGGCTACTGATTTTTTTGTTTGTTTGTTTGTTTGAGTTAATTTTGTATCTGGCCACTTTGCTGAAGGTGTTTATCAGCTGTAGGAGTTTCCTGGTGGAGTTTTTGGGGTCACTCATGTATACTATCATATCATCTGCAAATAGTGATAATTTGACTTCTCCCTTTCCAATTTGTATCTCCTTGATCTCCTTCAACTAACTGTCTTATTGCTCTAGCAAGGACTTCCAGCACTATGTTGAAGAGATATGGAGAGAGTGGGCAGCCTTGTCTTGTCCCTGATTTCAGTGGGATTGCTTTAAGTTTCTCTCCGTTCAGTTTGATGTTGGCTATAGGCTTGCTGTATATTGTCTTTACTATGTTTAGATATGTGCCTTGTATCCCTGATCTCTCCAATACTTTAAACATGAATGGATTTTGGATTTTGTCAAATGCTTTTTCAGCATCTAGGGAGATTATCATGTGTTTTTTTTTTCTTTCAGTTTGTTAATATGGTGGATTACATTGATGGATTTCTGTATATTGAACCACCCCTGCATACCTGGGATGAAGCCTACTTGGTAATGGTGGATGATATCTTTGATGTGTTCTTGTATGCGGTATTTCTGTATGTTGAACTACCCCTGCATACCTGGGATGAAGCCTACTTGGTCATGGTGGGTAATATCTTTGATGTGTTCTTGTATGCGGTTTCCGAGTATTTTGTTAAGTATTTTTGCATCAATGTTCATAAGGGAGATTGGCCTGAAGTTCTCTTTTTTGTTGGGTCTTTGTGAGGTTTAGGTACCAAAGTGACTGTGGCTTCATAGAATGAGTTTGGTAGTGTTCCTTCTCTTTCTATTTTGTGGAATAGTTTGAAGAGAACTGGAGTTAGCTCTTCTTTGAAAGTCTGGTAGAATTCTGCACTGAAACCATCAGGTCCTGGGCTTTTTTTGGATGGGAGACTTTTGATGACTGCTTCTATTTCCTTGGGGGATATAGGACTATTTAATTGATTTACCTGATTCTATTTAGCTTTGGTAAGTGGAATTGATCAAGGAAAATGTCCATTTCATTTAGATTTTCAAATTTTGTTGAGTATAGACTTTTGAAGTAAGTCCTAATTATTGTTTGGATTTCCTCAGTGTCTGTAGTTATGTCCCCTTTTTCATTTCTGATTTTGTTGATTTGGGTGGTGTCTCTCTGCCTTTTAGTTAGCTTGGCTAAGGGTTTGTCGATCTTGTTGATTTTCTCAAAGAACCAGCTCTTGGTTTCATTGATTCTTTGAATTGTTTTATTTGTTTCTAGTTGATTGATTTCTGCCCTGAGTTTGATTATTTCCAGCCGTCTACTCCTTTTTGGTGTGTCTGCTTCTTCTTTTTCTAGGGTTTTTAAGTGGGCTATTAAGTTGCTTGAATGAGCTGTCTCGAATTCCTTCTTGAATTCACTTAGTGCTATGAACTTTCCTCTTAGCACTGCTTTCATTGTGTCCCACAAATTTGGGTATGTTGTGTCTTCATTTTCATTGAGTTCTAGGAAGCCTTTAATTTCAGCTGTCATCGAGTAGGGAGTTGTTCAGTTTCCATGTGTGTGTAGGTTTTTTGCTATTTCTGTTGTTATTGAGGTCCAGCTCTAGTCCATGGTGGTCTTGATATAATCCAGTCTTGTGTCTGCTCAGGCTTGCTTTGTCATTAACTATGTGGTCTATTTTGGAGAAGGTTCCATGGGGTGCTAAAAAGAAGGTATACTCTTTTGAATTCGGGTGAAAAGTTCTGTGGACATCGATTAGGTCCAGTTGATTTAGGACCTCTGTAAGTACCTTTATTTCCCTATTTAGCTTCTTTCTAGGTGATCTGTCTCTTGGTGAGAGTGGAGTGTTTAAGTCTCCCACCATTAAGTTGTTATTGAGATCGATGTGCAATTTAAGCTTTAATAATGTTTCCTTAAAAATGTAGGTGGTCTTGTATTTTGGGCATAGATGTTCAGGACTGTGATGTCCTCTTGGTGGATTTTTTTCTTTGATGAGAATGAAGTGTCTCTCCTCATCTTTTTGATTAATTTATTTGAAGTTCTATTTTATTAGATTAGGATAGCTACCCCAGCTTGTTTTCTGGGTGCAGTTGGTTGAAAAATATTTTTCCAGCCCTTAACTCTGAGGTAGTCTTTATCTTTTTTGCAGAGGTGTGTTTCTTGGATGCAGCAGAATGTTGGATCTTTTTTCTGCAACCATTCCGTTAATCTGCATCTTTTTATGGTTAATTTGAGTCTATAGATCTTGATAGATAATAGTGACCAATGAATACCAATTCCTTTTATTGTGGCGTTTGTGGTGTTACTGTGATTCATTGCTTGTGTTGTTTTAATTTTTGTTGTGAAAGTTATCTATAGCCTATGTTTTCTTGGGTCTAGTTGTTTTTTGTTGGATTGAAGTTTTCCTTCTAATATCTTCTGTAGGGCTGTGTTGCTGTGTAGATATTGTTTAATTTTAATTTTGTCATTGAATATTTTGCGTCTCCATTTATGTTGATTGAAAGCTTTGCTGGGTAGAGTAGTCTGGATTGGCATCTCTTGTCCCTTAATGTCTGCATGAGATCTTCCCAGGCTCTTCTGGCTTTAATAGTTCCTGTTTTGAAGTCTGGTATGATTTTTGTAGGTCTACCTTTTTATGTTTTTTGTCCTTTTTTCCCTTGCTGCTTTTAATATCTTTTCTTTGTTCTGTACATTTAGTGTTTTGACTAGGATGTGACGTGAAGAGTTTCTTTTCTGGTCTAGTCTGTTTGGTGTTCTTTAGGCCTCTTGTATGTTTATGTACATCTCTTTAAGTTGTGAAAATTTTTTCTATGATTTTATTGATAATATTTTCTGGACCTTAGAGCCTGGAATCTTCTTTTTCGTCTATTTCTATTGTTTTTAGATTTTGTCTTTTCATGGTGTTCTTAATTTCTTGGATGTTTTGTGTTTGGGACTTTTCTGATATTAGTTTTTTTTTTTTTTTTGAGAGATATATCACTTAAAGCAAGTGTATCTTCAATACCCAATATTCTCTCTTCCATCTCTTGTATTGTATATATTTACCTTTGTGGTTCCTGATGTATTCTCTAAGTTCTCCAGCTCCAGGTTTTTCTCTGTTTCTGTTTTCTTTATTGACTTTAATTCTGTTTCCATTCCTTGTCCCATTTCCTTCATCTGTTTGACTGTGTATTCCTGTCTGTCCATGATGACCTCTATTTTTTTTTTCATTTTTCTCTCTAAAAGCCACTACTTGTGCCTCTATTTGTTTGGTTGTATTTTTCTCTATTTCTTTAAAAGCTTTGTTCATTTCCTCTTTATTTTCCTCCACTTGTGTGAGTATTTCTCTGAGAGATTTGTTCATTTCCTCTTTATGTGCCTCTAATAACTGGATAAGCATAGCTTTAAAGTCATTTTCCTGTGTTTCCAATGAATTGAAATATCAATTGATGTTGGGGGTTGCTGGTGGAGCCATGATGTCCTGATGTTTGTTGGGTGTGTCCTGATGCTGATCTCTGGCCATCTGCTAATCTATAAACTTTGTAACCTTCACCGTTTGTTCTTAGAGCCTGTACTTCAGACTGGGTCAATTAGTGTTTCAACTGTACCTAAGCAAGGAAGAGACACTGACACAGAATCACAATTGCAGGAGAGAAAGCATGTATGCTTTTGTGGCAGTGTGTCTTGAAGGAAAGAGTGCTAGAGAGTGCAGATGCTTGGAATGAGTAGGGGGATGCAGGTACAGGAGCCGGTGCGGATGCTAGTGTTGTTCGTAGGTACTGTTTATAGGCTCAGTTTGCAGGCTCAGTTTGTAGGTGCAGTGTGCCTGTGCCATTTCCCTGAATACTTCAGTGGTCTACACTCCTGTCATACTGTTGTTCTAGTATTCACATCTGTCTGGGCTCCAGGGAGTGTTTGCCTGGACTTCACTGGCAGACCTGCAGAGCAGGGGCTTCAGTGTTGATAATGCTTTCCCAATAATCTCTATGTTACCGCAGAACTTGGGGGCTGGTGTTGTGGTCCACTAGGAGTCCAGCCACCGTGGCAGGACTAGGAGGCCGCTGGAACAGATGCCTTATGGAATGCCCTGGAGAGCCGTGGTCCTGGTTGGCCTATTGGAGATGCTGGCACTGTGCTCTGTGCTAGGGACTGTGGGCAATGTCAACTGGGCACTGCACACTGTGGTGGACGCTGTGGGTTGCCTCTGGAGCCTCTGCCTCTGCCATGGAGGGAGAACGGAGGCCTGTCCTGGAGAAGTGCTGGAGGATTGGGACCCCAGGTGAAATCTGCGGAGAAATCCACAGTTGACCTGAATCCTAATGGTCTCAGCTCAGGGTTTGTCCCCTTTCTCCCATGACGTGTCAATGTCGATGTTCTGGGTTCAGCTGCCTCTCTACTCAACAATTTTGGAGTTTCTGATCCTCTGTCCCTCTGCCCCAGATAAAATGCACGCCAGTTGCTGCCATCTTGGATCTCCATTTTTAGATGTTTGTCATTTTTGAAATATTAAGATTGTGGTATTTTTACACAATGGAATACTACTCAGCAATCAAAAACAAGGAAATCATGAAATTTGCAGGCAAATGGTGGGATCTAGAAAAGATCATTCTGAGTGAAGTATCCCAGAAGGAGAAAGACAAACATATACTCGCTTATATAGACCTACAAGATATGATAAACATAATGAAATCTACACACCTAAAGAAGATAATCAAGAAAGTGGACACAGGCGAAGATGATCAATCCTCATTTACAAAGACAAATGGGATGTGCATTGAACGTATGACAGGAGTTTACCGCAAAAGGCATCTGAAAGACTCTAACTAGCAGTGTTTCAAAGCAGACACTAAGACTCATAACCAAACCCTCGGCAGAGTGCAGGGAATCATATGAAAGAAGGGGAGTTATTATGATATGGAAAGGATAGGAGCTCTACAAGGACCAAATATATCCGGGCACAGGGTCTTTTCTGAGACTGACACTCAACCAAGGACCATCTATGGATACAACCTAGAACTTCTGCTCGGATGTGGCCCGTGGTAGCTCAGTTACCAAGTAGTTTTCCAAAGTAAGTGGAACAAGGACTATTTCTAACAGGATCTCAAGGGCAGGCTCTTTGACCCCTCCCCCCAGGGGAAGAGCAGTCCTATTAGGCCACAGAGGAGGACTTTGCAGCCAGCCCTGAAGATACCTGATAAAACAGGGTCAAATGAAAGGGGAGAAGGTCCTCCCCTATCAGTGGACGTGGAAAGGGGCAGGGAAAAGACCAGGGAGGGAATGTGGGGTTGGGGAGGGAATGAGGGAGCGGGATACAGCTGGGATACAGAGTTAACAAAATGTAACTAAAAAGAAAAAAAAAATAAAGAGAGGAACATGAAAAAAAAAAAGATTGTTTGAAGGCAAGAAATGTGTTTTTATTAGTCACACTTTTTTTTGTCCAAATTACAATGTATCAGGTGGTACAGAGGATTTATTAAAATAATCAGTATCACATAAAACTGTGTGTGGTGTTATTTTTTAATAATTTAAGCAATATGGAAGTGGAGGCAAGAAGACCAAGAGTTCAAGCTATATAAAGTGAGTTAAAGCCCTGAGCTGCTTGAGTCCTTGTCTCAAAAATTTAAAAAATATAGAGTTATAATGATTCAATGTTTATATATTATGACCACAATATACATAATATGTTCACAAAATTATAATCATGAAAATAATGGATGTATAAGGAATGGTCATACTCCATCCGACTTAAGATCTAGCCATAAAAAGAAGACTCTGAAGACTGATTTTAGAATTTATAGAAGTATAAAATTGTGTCCTTATCCTGATGGCACACATCTGTATTCCCAGCAAGTAGGAGGTAGAGACAGGAGGATCAGGTAGGTGTTCAAGGTTATATATGTAAGCTACATAGTGAAGTTAGAGGCTAGCCTGAGGTATCTGAGGTCCTGTCTCAAAAAATAAACTGTGTACCGAGAAGCAAGGATGACAGATGCAAGGTAATTACTTTGCTTAAAGTAAAAACATTAACTGTCTTCTGACACAGGGGAAGAATCAGCCTTAACTTATATTGCTAAAACTATTACGTGGAACTGAGAGGGCAAAATATCAGAATCCAAATTAAAGATCAATTTTCTAACCTTCTGGCCTGACAGTTGAGTCAGTGGCTCTGTAATGTAGTTTTGCTGGGCTCATAGGCAGCTGCTATTTTTTTTTACATTCATTAAATACAAAAGTGTCACATTTGTTGTAGTAGCTCACTTGCTCACACAGCCAATATGCAGGCAAGATCATTTGTAGATCCGCACTAGGGAAAGAAAGGAGTGTGCTCATTCCTCTTTTCATTTCACAGGAATTAAGGAAAAGAGGAAGGCCAAAGTTGTGGGTGCCATTGCACTTGTCAAGATAATATGCTGTGAAAGCTCAGTGGCGGGAGGGTGGTATTTGCCTAGGCCTACATCATTGAATGATGTGTGGATCTTAAAACAGTTAAATCTGAAATAGGAATGAAGCTCAGTTAGTAGAGTACTTCCTTAGTATGCAGAATGCCTAAGGCACTGAATAAATCTGGGAATGGTAGTACATACATATAATCCATGCACTCAGCTGGTACAAACAGGATAATCAAAAGTTCAAGATTATCCTAAGCTGCATAGCTAGTTTGAGACCAACCTAGACTATAGAAGAAGCTGCCTCAAAAAATGAGACAAAACTAACATAAAGAAACCCACCTAAATCACTGATTACCATATTCAGATGTCATAAATTAAAAGTATTTCCTCACTCTATCAAATAGATTGACACAGTATTCTTAGCATGTTATCTTGTCAAGTAAAGACACAAAAGCATGTGCATGTGCACTCACACACACACATACACATCAGAATTCACATGTCAATGGCATATATTGTCATTTCATGAAAGAATCTATATTTTTAAAAAAGAAAGAAATATGACATATGCTCATAATAAGCTCTTGAACTATTTTAGGGCTATGAACAGTACAAAGTTTCTACAGTCTAGTCATTTCACCTTGGTCAAATAAATTCCCAGTGTTCATTGGCATGAATTCACAACCATATACTTAGGAAACAATATTTTGGCTTAAGTGATATTCTCTGATTATTCCACACTAGAGTCATTCCCTTCATCCCTCCCAGGCTCCTCTGAAGCTTCTTATTATGGGATTGGTATTTTAACATTGATTCCTCACTGTAGCATCTTATACCATAGATCCCACATAACTCATATATCTAAGAAATATAACCAGAAGTAGATAGAATCCAACTTAATTTAGTCATTGTGTGGAAATATTTAAGTTACTATTTAGCCTATAAGCCTTTTCAGGATTATTGTCTGATTACTCTAAAGATACTTAGAATAATATAAGATAATATTCTTATTTCAAAGTATAAAATATTAGAAGTTATAGATGTTATTACTAAAATAATTTACTTCATGAAGAATAGGAACTTAAGGTCTTTGGTGTGTCTGCTAAAAAGCCCTTTGAGCCTGCCTAGCATATTATATGAGGTAAAATGCCATTTTTCTTAAAGGGGACCCATGATGCAATGCAAATGTTCATTTTTGGAGAGGAGAGTAAAGAATGAGATTAAGAAAGCTAGAGTGTCTGAAGGGCAGAAAACATGTAAAATAACTTATTAAGTCTTAAGTGGGGTGATTAGAGAAGGGATCTAACCAAAGGTAGCATCCTATTCCACTCTCATTCCTTTGTCTGTCCTGGCTGCCTTTCACATACTAGATTTTGCCATGTCTCCACCCATGTGCCTTTAGGATCTTTGCATGTACTCATACTCTTTTCCCTTTCCAACACCTCTCCATGCTTGTTGAACTGCTATGTCACAGATTGAAGCTCTAGGAAGCCTTGTCTGAGCTGTCTGATGAATTGTCCCTGTTTTCCAGTCTCTTTTCTGTAATTCTCTTGTACTGTAAAGTTTTATATTTATTTAACTGCTCTAATTAATATTTGTTTTACTTATCCTACTTTACAGAACATATAAATAGGGGGTATTGCCATTTTCTTCATTAAATTCACAATGTCTGGAACTCAGTATTCACTAAATATATGATTAATTATTGAGTGATTGAAGATCAACAAATAGGAAATAATCATTCTGAGAGATTTTTTTATATTTATCCATTACGTTGTATTGTTTGTGATTTCTTAAAAATATGACTATGTAGTTTGGATTATCAGAGTCTTAAATTCTATGGGAAAACACTTTGGATTTCTTTTGGATTATTTTTCCTAGAGAGATGTGTACAAACATCAATGTTAGACAAAACAACAACAACAAACCAGTAATATTCTCACCCAAGTCTAGCTTAGTGAACCAATGAGTTTATTGGGGTTAATTACAGGAACACGAATGACTAAACTGCATCTACATCATCAAAAAGACAACCCCATGTCTTTTTGGAAGTTGCATGTCTGGATCTCCCTGAACAATTTTCATGTAGCTTTCATGGAAAGAGTCACTTCTCCCCTGGCAACTTTTTATTGCCTATATAGCTTTGGGGAAGGACCTTGTGATTTTTCTAAGGATCGTAGATTTCCTAAGACTGACAGGTTCCTGCACTTCTAGAAGCTTAGGGGCTTTCTAACTCTAGAGAAAATAACTACACTACTTCTTTAGTCCATATTAATCTCTTTTTTTCCCTCTGTACTCACATGGAGGGCATGTTTAGTGACCAACTGACAGCTTGAAATGTGTGCATATTATAGTATAATTGTATCTTAATAAAAATAGGAAGGGTCACTTAGCACACACGTCAAAACACATCTTAAAATACTACATGTTAAAATTATTGAATACAGGGAAAATGGTTAGAAATGGAATACTATTTAATGAATTGAGTAATTGATAAAACTAGTAACTAATTTTAATTATGTGTCTTGAAACAAAAAATATGACTAATTTAACTATCTGTAATTGAAAGTTAAAAATATTAAAGCACATTCCAACCAAGGACTATGCATGGAGATAACCTAAGACCCCTGCACAGATGTAGCCCATGGCAGTTCAGTATCCAAGTGGGTTCCATTGTAATGGGAACAGGGACTGTCTCTGACATGAACTGATTGGCCTGCTTTTTAATTATCTCCCCCCTGAGGGGGAAGCAGCATTGCCAGGCCACAGAAGAAGACAAAGCAGCCATTCCTGATGAGACCTAATTGTCTAGGATCAGAAAGAAGGAAAAGAAATCCTCCCCTATCAGTGGACTTAGGGAGGGGCATGCATGCAGAGGGTGGAGGAAGGGAGGGATTAGGACAGGAGGAGGGAGGGAACCACAGGGGGGATACAAAGTGAATAAAGTGTAATTAATAAAGAAAAAATATTAAAGCACAAACATATGTATATTCCCTACCTATACAGGTCAATAGACCTGGGGCTTGTCACTGTGTATCACCCCTGAAAATTCTAGTAACACCTCTCAACCCACATCTTGGTTACTCAATATATCTTAAAACAATGTAGATTATTTACTTCCCTATGAGGAACTGCTTCAGAAGTGTATAAAATAAGGTGGATTTGTTAGATTAAAATATAGTTCAATGTTCTTCTTGTTCAGCAAAAATCTAAGATAATGGAACTATGGCAGGTGCTTTTCACATGTGTGATCAGATCTACTCTGAGGGAATCTGTTCATAATCAAGATATTTCTGTGACAAGATAGTATTTGTCTCAGACATATTCATTTATGTGCTCAGCTATGATCAGCTTTAGGAGGACTGACTATCTTCACAAAAATCCCAATAAATGCTTTGTTAAGGGCAAGTCAAAACAGGTCTGCTGTCTGGGTCCTTTTCATTATTGTCCCTTTCTTTGCTCCCCTTTCTCTTCCAATATTCCCTTTGGGATTGATTAAATTGCTTGAATTTCCACAACTATGTAAATATCCTGAATCATGTGTTGCCATTGTGCTATGACTCTGGCCTCTTTAGCTGGTTCTTGCTTTTTTTTTTCTTGGCCCTGAACTTTGCCTTCTGGCTCTCTGATTTTCACTCCAGTTGTTGAACACTTGCATCAGCATTCACCTTGGCTCTCAGGTCTCCCAGATCCTTCCCGGGACTAGCTTATTTCTTTGCTGACTCTCCTCTGTCACAATTGTATGTCACCCTTCACTTTTGCATTCTTCACCCATTGACATATATTCCTAAAAAGTGACAATCTAGGGTTCCCTCACAAGCCACATACCAACAACCAAGGACAGAAGTTTATAATTTGAAGCAGTGTCAGCATGATTCCATAGTTGTTGAAAGGTGGACACAGGATGTGGCCTCTTAGCCTAGATAAACAATATTGCCACTTACCAAATGGGGAATAATAACAATAATTACTAAGAAGGGATTTTTATGAGTGCTTAGTGCCCCAGGGGCCAGAAGCCCTTGCCTTCACATGGAAGCCAGAAAGAGCAGAGGATTTGGCTGAGAAAGGAGGTTTTAAAAGGTCAGGTCATACTGACAGTTCTCATTCTGAGCTTGGTCAAGGAGAAAGAATTGCATTGACGTTCATAATGAAAAATATATTTTTCCCTTTGTCAAGGCAGTAGGATGTGGAAGGAGGGCAAGGAAGCAAATAAAGTGAAAATCAATTAGGAATTTCAGAGTTAATAGAATATGTCAATTGAAACCCTCTAAATTGCACATATTTTCATTGATAGAGAAGATTTATACAAGTCCAGAATTCACATTAGCATTAATGAGGATTTTACATGTAAATTCCCAGAAAATCCAAAGAACCATTAATCCTTTACACCTGAATGCTCCTCTGCACCATATATTTTCACCCTCAGCTTTTTATAATGCAGTGGATATGAAAAAGCACAAATTTAGAAACTTCCTATCCAAATGACATAAGTTAAAATGACAAGGTGTTTACAGGAACTTCCTTGCTTCAATGTGACACAAGAGGCACCCATACCAGCCTTGTTATTAGAGATGCTTTCAGGGATAAGGTGTTATGTAAATTCAAAGAACAGTTATGCTAGTATCACTATATTCTGTTGAATTTGTGAAATCATGCTGATTATTGGTCTGATGCCTTTGTAGAAAATTATAGCCATTATCAGCACTTGGGATGAAAGAGAGGGACTATCTGCTGCCTATTGCAAGTCTTAGTCCACATGGAAAAATAATAAAGTATTTGAATATTAACAAAGAGTCCACTAAAATGCTTTCCTATTTCACTGGTGAGGATGAGTGGCAAAATTATAAGGAGAACAATTTCAGAACAGCATAGGAAAACATTTTAAAGTATTAGATCTGCCTCTACATACTTAGGGCTGCTTTGGTCAAGAATGATTGTTAATAAATGGTGTACAAGTAGAATAATAATTTACTAACAGTATCATACAAAGGATTTATATACTTCCAATTATAAATTTTTATAAGTAAAAATTAATTGTGCAAAGTAAATGGTCTCATGTCATTTTCATATGTACATATGATGTACAGTTATTGTACTGATCATCTGTTCTGTTCTTACACTTCCCTATCCACTTTCTTTTCTACACTCATCATATTCCCATGCTACTTTCTTGTTCTAAACTTCAGATTGCACATAAAAGTGAAAATATGCATTATATGTAGTTGTGAACTTGATTGATTTCACTTAACACAAGGAGGGAGGGGACTCAGCTCTACCCATTTCCCTTCATCCACTAATGGGCACATCCATAGTCTGGCTATTGCCCATAGTTACACAGTAAGTGTGTGTAAATTAAGAGTTTTCACTAGTTCTGAGTTTTTAAGAAAATAAACTGAAAAGCTTCTGTAAAACAAAGGACACCGTCATCAAAACAAAACGACTGCCCACAGATTGGGAAAGAATCTTCACCAACCCTTTATCTGACAGAGGGCTAATATCCAGTATATACAAAGAACTAAAGAAGCTGAAAAGCAACAAACCAAGTAATCCAATTAAAAAATGGGGAGCAGAGCTAAACAGAGAATTCTCTGTAGAGGAATACAGAATGGCAGAGAAACACTTAAAGAAATGCTCAACATCATTAGCCATCAGGGAAATGCAAATCAAAACAACCCTGAGATTTCACCTTACACCCATCAGAATGGCCAAGATGAAAAACTCAAGGGACAACACATGCTGGAGAGGTTGTGGAGAAAGGGGAACCCTCCTCCATTGCTGGTGGGAATGTAAACTTGTACAACCACTTTGGAAGTCAATCTGGCGCTTTCTCAGACAACTAGGAATAGTGCTTCCTCAAGACCCAGCCATACCACTGTTAGGCATATACCCAAAATTTGCTCAAGTACACAATAAGGACATCTGCTCAACCATGTTTGTAGCAGCTTTATTTGTAATAGCCAGAACCTGGAAACAACCCAGATGTCCATCAATGGAGGAATGGGTACAGAAATTGTGGTATTTTTACACAATGGAATACTACTCAGCAAACAAAAAAAAAAAAGGAAATCATGAAATTTGCAGGCAAATGGTGGGATCTAGAAAAGATCATTCTAAGTGAAGTATCCCAGAAGGAGAAAGACAAACATGGAATATACTCGCTTATATAGACCTAAAAGATATGATAAACATAATGAAATCTATACACCTAAAGAAGATAATCAAGAAAGTGGACATGGGGTATGATGATCAATCCTCATTTAGAAAGACAAATGGGATATGCATTGAACGTATGACAGGAGTCCACTGCAGAAGGCATCTGAAAGACTCTACCTAGCAGTGTATCAAAGTAGATACTAAGACTCATAACCAAACCCTTGGCGGAGTGCAGGGAATCATACGAAAGAAGGGCAATTTGATGTGGAAAGAATAGGAACTCCACAAGGACCAAACATATCTGGGCACAGGGTCTTTTCTGAGATGGACACTCAACCAAAGACCATGAGAGGATAAAACCTAGAACCTCTGCTCGGATGTGACCTGTGATAGCTCAGTAATCAATTGGTTTCCCATAGTAAGGGGAACAAGGACTATTTCTAACAGGAACTCAATGACTGGCTCTTTGACCTCCCCACCTCCCAAGGGAGGAGCAGTACTGTTAGACCACAGAGGAGGACTTTGCAGCCAGTCCTGAAAATACCTGACAAAACGGAGTCATATGAAAAGGGAGGAGGTCCTCCCCTATCAGTGGACTTGGAAAGGGGCAGGGAGGAGATGAGGGAGGGAGGGTGGGACTGGGGAGGGAATGAGGGATACAGCTGGGATACAGAATTAACAAAATGTAACTAATGAGAAAAATAAAACTTAAAAAAAAAAGAAAATAATTCAGAGAATTGGTTTGGAGGGAAGAAATAGAATTTTTACAGTTTTCACTGTTTATGTAATGTCAGAGCCAAATGCTGTGGTACTCCTGTAATTTCACAATTTGGGAGGCCTAGGCAGGAGGATTTTAAAGTTGAGGCCAATTTGGACTACTTTATAATGATACTTTGTATCATAAACCAAGGGCTGAGGATATAGGACAGTGGTAAGTCATCTGTCTTACTGAGGCAAAACCTTGAACTTTTCCCCAGAACAATAGCAACAACCTCAGAACAAGGATCTCAGAACCATCATCCAAATATCTCCCTCAAAGAGTCCCCAGAAGAATGTTTTCATTATTAAACATTGTCACAGGAATGGGAAGTGTTTCAGAGCTGGCTGGTGTGAGTTCCACCCCTCTTTCTTCCTCTCCCCTACATCCTCCTTCTCTCTGTTTTGGTGTATTTAATTCTGCATATTTTGACACATAGTCCTTTGACCACCAGCAAAATCAAGCTACAGAGTTGTACCACTGTAAGTATCTTTTTGCAGCCATGCTATAGTTATAATCTACTCCTTTGTTCTTCATTTCTTACCTCCTGGCAATTACTATTATCTTTTTTGTCTCCATAATTTCATTTCAAGAGTATTATTTAAATTAAATCATATATTATAGGGCATTCGATATTGGATATTTTATTCATAGCATTTTCCTGGAGATTGAAGTAAGTTGTCATTTATGAGTAGATTTTATATTTATTGCTGAGTAGAATTTCATAAAATGTATATACCATGGTAGGCTTAATTATTCATATATTCAATAAAATCTGGGTTGTTTGGTAGCTTGCTTGTTTGTTTGCTTGTTTGCATATTTTTGAGTCAGGAAATCTTTGTGTAATCCTGGCTATCCTGGAAAGTACTCTGTAGACAAGGATGACTTCTAACTTAGAGATCTTTCTGCCTCTGCCTCCCAAGTGCTGGGATTAAAGGAGTGTGCCACTACTGCTTGGCATGGCTATTTTAAAATTGTGTTTTCTAATTTTTAAAAACAAATGTTTTATGTTTATGGGTGCCTTGCCTGTATGCATGTTTGTGCACCACGTACATGCCTTGTGTCTATAGAGGCCAAAAGAGAATTTCAGATCTCTTGTAGTTACAGGAAAGACTCCTGGGCCCAGATTTCTTGATTCTGTTGCTCACTATGTGGAGCTCCTGTCCCCTTCAGATCTTTCTATCTCCCACTTCTTTCATAAGATTCCCTGCACTCTGTTCAAAGTTTGGCTATGAGAAAGACTCAGATAGATTTCAAAAGTGATTGTATAACTTTACATTCCCACCAGCAATGGAGAAGCGTTCTCCTTTCTCCACATCCTGTCGAGCATGTATTGTCATTTGAGTTTTTTATCTTAGCCATTCTGATGGGAGAAAGGTAAAATCTCAGGGTCATTTTCACTTGCATTTCCTTAATGAATAAAGACTTTGAGCATTTCTTGAAGTGTTTCTCTACAAAGAAATTCCTGTTTAACTCTGTACCCCATTTTTTAATTGGATTAGTTGATTTTTTGATTTTTAAGTTCTTGAGTTCTTTATATATTCTGGATATACCCTTTGTCGGATATAAGGGTGGTAAAGCTCCTTTTCCAGTCTGTAGGCTGTTGTTTTCTTCTGATGACACTGTCCTTTGCTTTACAGAAGCTTTTCCATTTCAGGAGGTCCCATTTATTGATAATTATTGTTAGAGCATATGCTATTTTTGTTCTGTTCAGGAAGTTGTCTCCTGTGCCAATGAGGTTAAGACTCTTCCCCACTGTTTCTTCTATCAGATTTAGTGTGTTTGATGTTGAGGTCTTTGATACACTTGGACTTTACTTTTGCGCAGGGTGATAAATATGGATCTATGTGCATTTTTCTACATGTAGACATCCAGTTAAGCCAGCACCTTTTATTGTAGATGCTGTCTATTTTCCGTTGTATGGTTTTGGCTTCTTTGTCAAAAATCAAGTATCCATAGGGGTGTGGGTTTATTTATGTGTCTTTTATTCTATTCTATTGATCCACCATTCTGTTTCTATGCCAGAACCATGCAGTTTTTATTATTATTGCTCTGTAGTACATCTTGAGTCAGGAATGGAGATACCTCAAGAAGATCTGTTGTTGTACAGGATCGTTTTGACAATTCTGGGTATTTGTTTTTCCATATGAAGTTGGGGATTGTTCTTTCAAGATTTCAAGATCTGTAAAGAATTGTTTTGGTATTTTGATGGGAATTGCTTTGAATATGTATTTGCTTTTGGCAGGATGGCCATTTTCACTATGGTATTCCTACCGATCCATGAGCAAGGGAGGTCTTTCCATCTTCTGATATCTTCTCAATTTCTTTCTTCAGAGACTTGAAGGTTTTTTTTTTTTTCAAATAGGTTTTTCACTTGCTTGGTTAGAGTCACTCCAAGGAGGTATTTTATGTTATTTGTAGCTATTGTGAAGGGTGTAGTTTCCCTAATTTCTTTCTTATCCTTTTTTTTCATATACAAGATGGCTACTGATTTTTTTTTTGAGTTAATTTTTTATCCATCCACTTTGATGAAGATGTTTTTCAGCTGAAGGACTTCTCTGGTTGAATTTTTGGGGCCACTTATGTATAGTATTACATCATCTGCAAACAGTGATACTTTGACTTCCTTTCTGATTTTTATCCCTTTGATCTCCTTTAGTTGTCTTATTGATCTAGCTAGGACTTCAAGTACTATGTTGAAGAGATAGAGAGAGAGTGGGCAGCCTTGCCTTGTCCCTGATTTCAGTGGGATTGATTTAAGTTTCTCTCCATTTAGTTTGATGTTGTCTATAGGATAACTGTATATTTTCTTTTCTTTGTTTAGGTATGTGCCTTGTATCTCTGATCTCGCCAAGACTTTAAACATGAATAGTTGTTGGATTTTGTCAAATGCTTTTTTAGCATCTAAAGAGACGATTATGTGTTTTTTTCCTTCAATTTGTTTATATGGTGTATTACATTTATGGTTTTCCATATACTGAACCACCCCTGCTTACCTGGGATGAAGCTTACTTGGTCATCTTGGATGATATCTTTTATGTGATCTTGGATTCATTTTGCAAGTATTTTATTGAGCATTTTTTTTTATCAGTGTTCATAAAAGAGATGCTTATTTGTTTGAATCAGGGTATTATGGCTTTGCCAGCAACCCCCAAAATCATTGGGCATGCTAATTCATCAGAAACACAAGAAAATGATCTTAATTCTAGGCTTATCCAGATATTAGAAGCACATAAAGAGGAAACAAACTAAGCTCCCAAAAAAACCAAAAAGGCAGCCAGAGAAATAGGGGCATGGGTAGAAGCACAATTGGTGGCATGTAGAGAGGAAATGAACAACAACAACAACAACAACGAAACTGTAGAGGCCATCATGGAAAGACAGGAATCTACATTCAAACAGATGAAGGAAATGGTGCAAGACATGAAAACAGAATTAGAATCAATAAAGAAAACACAAACAGAGAAAACCCTGGAGCTGGAGAACTTAGAGAATAGATCAGGAACCACAAAGGTAAGCATCACCAACAGAATACAAAAGATGGGAGAAAGAATCTCAGTTGAATAAGATACAATTGCAGAAATTGATACATCTCACAAAGAAAAAATAAAATCAGAACAGTTACAAAACATCCAAGAAATCAAGGATGCCATGAAAAGTCAAAAACCTAAGAATAATTACAATAGACCCAGTCATTGAGCAAGGAGGCTCCTGTTAGGGCCAGCTGTCACCCTGCTGCCACCCCTGGAGACCTGGGAGGGTAACACAGTCTCTCGCTGGGAGGCCCTGGAAGCCTGTACAGCTGCCTTCCACCTTCCACCACTGCAGACCTGGGAGGGTGTTACAATTGCCAGCTGGGAGGTCCTTGGAAGCCTGTACAACTGCCCACAGACCTGGGAGGCCCATACAGCCAACTGCTGCTGTAGCTGCAGAACTGGGAGGCTGGTACAGTTGCTCACTGAGAGCCCCTGGGAAGCCTGTACAGCTGACCGCAGACTTGGGAGTCTGTACAGCTGCCTGCTGCTGTGGAACTGGGAAGACTACCTCTGCTGTCTCAGTTACGGAGCAGGGAGGCCCATGCTTGGAGCAGTGGGCACTATATGTTGCCTCTGTTGAGAAGAAAGTCCTATCAAGAAGAAGTGCAGGAGGGTTGAGTATTCACCACTCTTAATCTCTGGAGATGTGTGCGGGTGACCTGGACTCAGCTCACTGGTTGTCCTCTCTCGCCCAGAAAGCCTCAATGTTCTGGCTTCAGTTACCCCTCCACTCTCCAATTTCAGAGTTTCAGATCCTGTACCTCTCAGATACAGTCTAGAATCTTCTTACGTTCTCTCCCTCTCCTCCTCCTCCTCTCTCTCTCTCTCTCTCTCTCTCTCTCTCGTGTGTGTGTGTGTGTGTGTGTGTGTGTGTGCGCACTGGACCCATGTCTGCATGCATGGGTGGATCTTTCCCTATCACTCTCTATACAGTATCTCCCTGTTCCTAGAGCTTAGTATTTGGGCTAGACTGCTGGCCAGTGTGCAATTGGGATCCACTTGTCTCTGCCCTGAACCCAGTGCTTGAGTTACGGTTGTATGCCACTACACTTTCATTTGGATCATAAAGACCCAAACACATTTCTTCATGCTTGCACAGCAAACATTTATCAAAAAATCAACTTTCCCAGCCCAAGAATCTCACACTTATGATGAATTTTAATTTTCCAAATGTTATTTGTACATATTTATGAGATATAACATGATATATGTGCATATTTACATAGAATAATATCTAATATATATATAGTATGTGTATGTCAATGTTAGCCTGTCTTGTAGAGTTATCGCCCTACTATATCTTTCTATATCTATTACAAGGACATATTGCCTTGCTCTTTGTTAATGCCTTCTGCTAATAACAAAGCCCATCTCTTTGTTATTCATTATCCACCTACTCCCGAAACTACTGTTTAAGGCAAAGTAAGGTATATCCTAAACACTCAAGAATGCTAAAAAGGTTTGGAAAATTATCTTCTTTTGGATGATTGATTAACTTCTTGTCGCAGCTGATCGGACTATGAGAGGCAGTAAAACCTAGTGATTAAAACATCAGTATGAAGCCATACACTTCTGGCTTTAAGTCTCCATATCATTGCTTTTTGTCTGTATGACTGGGTAGTTATGTAACTCCTTAATATTTCAGTCTCCAAAATGATACAATACAGATAATGGTAGCATTTAGAATTAGAGTGAATGTAAAATCAATATGGGCTAACAATATATATTTTTTGTTTGTAACCCTGGTATACTAATTAAACAAATGCACCATTAATACATCAAGATCATTATCTAAAGATATAATCTTGGCATATGGATCCAAATTCATTTCCTCTGGGAGAAATGGAGGAGGAAGTGTATAAATTGAAGTTGGCCAACACTACTTGATAATGAAGAGAAAGCAGAAAAGCAAGGGAGTAAGGAATCTCAGTTTTTCTTCTTCCAGATATTTGCTTTATCTGCCAGAAAGTAGAAAAGGAAAAGTGTAAGTAAAAACAAAAGGCAGAAGAGGCAATACAGAGTAGCTCAGAAATTGGGGAATTCAACTGACTTGATGTGGAAGACAGTTGCATACTTCTCCCACAACACTTGCTCTGTATCCTAGTTCCTTGGCAATTAGAGAAGACTGCTGTGATTTTCCCTCAAAATAAAGGAAACTGGAAGCCGTTGACCACATGAAGTCCAGGCAGGATAGTTACACATGGTTATTCTATAGAAGCATATGGGTGAATATCAGTGGAAGGAGGGTTTGATGTTTTGCAAATAACTCTTTGCCCCGGGAGAGGTGTGTGACTGATCAACACATTGATTTGGTTTGTTGTGTTACCTGTGTATATTGAAAGAAGAAGGAACAATTGTTTTAAAGACTGAGCTCCAATCAAAATTTGTTAATAATGTGCTGTTTTGATTCTGTCCTTCATATTGGTAAATAGTTTACAATATGCAAAAGTAGTGTCTGTATTGTTTGTTCTGTTTACTTGCACTAAGCATCCTTATTTTCATTATAAGTGTTTTTAGATCTTGTGATTTGTGTTACATATCTACTGCTCTCTACAGCAAAGGAATGTGGGCATGGAAATAAAAGCTGGAAAAAATGATGAAGTGAAAGGCCAAGTACCTAAGGCATCCCATTCTAATCTTGGATAGAAGCCAGCAACTGAATGTGGAAGGTAATAAGGCAAACACCAGTGTGTTTTATCATGTGATGCCTTGCAAGCCATCCTGTCAGTCGGTTGTCCTCTCAAAGATCTATTCATCTATAGTTCTCCATTTATTTACAAATGCTACTGAATAAGAATTCTGACAAGCTAGAATGTGAATACATCACACCAATTGAAACTCATTCTAAAATGTCTGTCTTCTAATAATTAGGGAAGGGATGGGAGAATCGGAATTACTGTTCATGTATACTGAGTGTTAGCATGAAGAGCAGATAAGGATGAAATACACAACTTTGTGATGATATCATAAGGGTAGGAGAATTTGTAAGACTGAACTCTATAGCTGACACTTGATATTTAAATAAATCTGTTCTTCTGGCTCTCTAATCCTTGGTGCTTTTGAGAGTGGCTTTCTGTCATGGTTCTTAGAGGGTAATGCATTCTAACCCAAATCAGACATGTCTATCTCTCTTGCCTGATATTTCACTTAACCAAAACTACTCCTTTCATAAACAGATTGGACCACGGAAAATACACAAAGGTGTCTAACAGTTAGGGACAGATGCTACAAATAAATGCATTTTGCAGATGGTGAAGAAATGCCAGATTATACCAATTTTCCTGAAGTGCTTTGGAAAGGCTTGTAGAAATGCAGACACCTCTGTTGTGCTCTTTAAAGAAATATAATGCCAATAGTTACAGACATGAGTGGTGTCTCTGTCCTCATCATTTCTGTCCCTCCACTTTGATGACTATAATCTTGAATTCTCAAAAAAATATAGCTCAATGAGAGTGGTAATTTGCTTGTTAATTCTGGATCTTGTGTAATGGTACCATAGCTTGTGAACTTTAAGTACTAAGCATGGCAGAGCACCCAAAAAATTGACAACCTGGAGTACTATGCCTTGTACATTCAACTAGCTTTGAGTTCAACTCAGCACAATAATTTGTTCTCTGTATATAGTCCCAAGATGCAAGTTCCATTCTTAGCTCTGTCATTTAACTTTTTTAATAGGAATGAAAACAAATATATTAAACAGGACAACAGTCAAGTTCACAGAGGTACTGTTGAGGAATCAGGTAATTGAAACAAGTGCTTTAAAGCACTGGAGTTAGTTTCCTTACTAAATAAATTTGTTTACTATATTTCCTTTTAAAGATTCTTAGATAGCATTTTCAAGACTTATTGTCACCACACCAGACTTCTAGGTCTGAGTATGTTTTTAAAATATGTGAAGGGATTTTTGCTTCTAGAGTTTACTAAAATATCACATTGGTTTCAAAACTCTTAAGTTTCACCACTTTTTTATGTTTGAATGCTGCTTCTCAAAGTATGTTCTCTCCATTACCTATCTTCAAGTTACTCTTTTACTGTGAGCTGCGATCCTAAGATTCATATCTGGTGAAGAAATGGAAACTCAAATATGAATTTTTTTTTTCACTACAGTTTGAGACATAGATCATTAAATTTATCTAGAGTAAAGGAAAGCTGGTGAATTTATTTTGGGGGGTGGGGAGAGGAGTCTAAATATCAGTGTACAAAAAACACAGTAACTATCACATGCTGTTTCAGCTCCCTCCCTCTTGTCTCTTACTACAAGTGTGGACTACCTTATCTTCTGTAAATTTAACTTTGAAGAGAAAAAGGATGAAACTTTATATTCTTCCTTTCCAGAAGATTATTACATGAAAACAGTTTTTTTTCTTAATTCTCTTTCTCTGTGTATGTGAGCTAGTTTCAAACTATGATATCAAAATCAGAGATAGGCAGATATGTATTTGCATGAAGAGCAACACTCATACTGTAGTACCCAGATCAGTAGCTTCAATATCACCCAGGTGTTTGTCAAATATGCAAATACTCAACACCCTGCATCCAGTGGACCTACTGAATCACAACTTCTGGTGAGTTCAGCATTCTGTTTTAACAAGCTCCTGAGGGATTCTGATGTATGATAAAATTTAAGAACTACTGCCTAAAAGCATTTTCTAGCCCCAAACTACACCCTCTCTAAGCCTAGAGACTACCGGAGAAGTAACTGAGGGTTGATTTGAGCAGAAAAGTAGAGACATCACAATGTAAAAAGAATTATTTAATTGTAAAAGTTTTATTTAGAGTATTTGTGCTCAAGGGAGATCAAACTTAAATAACAATTCTCCGAAAAGAGTATAAATATTATATCTATGCTATAGGAACACACAATTTCAACCTACAACTGCTTATTTATATAGGCATATAGATACATGCATATATATGCAATTAAAGTTGGCCTTTGTAAACAATAGAAAAAGAGCCAAACATTTAAGCAATAATATAATGGTAAGCAATAGTTATTGATGAAAATTCGGGGACAGGAATAAACAGAAAATATATACCAATCAGCAAGTCAACATGGTATGAATTTTGGGGTCTTGAGGGAATTCACTAATGATTTCAGTAAGACAAATGGAAAACATTACAATACTCACTTGGGTATGCACCATGATTTGCCTTGTCAGCATTCTGCATAATGCAGGTGCATCCACTAGATCCTTGTTTGCATCATTTCTCCCTCCCATCATCGAAAGAAAGCACTCTGTTTATAGATGTGTATGATACCAATGTCAACAGAATACACCTTAAAATATCCTTGTAATAAATGGAATGTTTTAAGCATTGCATGCTGTACCCTCAGCTCCTGGTGTGAAATGCATGGCAAATGAGGCTCCCCAGGACTACCTGGTGCACCTGGGACAGTATGGCCTTCACCTGCTGAGATTATATACTATCTTATGAACTGGAAGGAGGACTGGAAAGTACACATTATGGGGTTTTCTTACAGAAAAGAAGTTTGAGAGGAAGGCATGTTCCATTCCAGTGATGTTCTCTCTACTCTCATGGGCATAGCATTAAGATGGAGGGGGAGCACAGATAGTTGACTAAATATGAGAGCTTGTTGAAGAGAAATGAAGCCTCTGATTATTCTTGCTTATGGAGAACAAAGAATCAGGTTAGGTTGAGTTTGTGGTCAGGCCCAAGACTGAGTCAGGCAAGATACAAATTGAAAGGATTCCTTTCATTAACTTGCTGAGGCCTCCACAATGCATTAATGACCACATTCCATATCCTAGCTCCATGCTATAGTACTGTCCCTAGCAAGGCAGTTCAGAAGTTGGTGGGAACAAAGTAGGTGCTTTTGCACAACCTACCCTGGAAATAAAGATGTACAAGTGCATTTTATTAATAAATGTGGTGATGGTTAATTTCAGAAAGTTTTGGATGGGGTTTGAAGCACTAGTATTCTTGCCTTGAATAACTTTATATATTCTTAAATAGATTTTCATATATAGTCTTTAACTCCTCTCATTATGTTGTATCATTCAACTTTTGAAATCCATATTCACATATAAAAGAAACAAAGCTATGTTTATATAGACCATATGTCAGAGTAAATGAATATTAGTTAAGAGATTACTAATTTAAGAGATAGTATATCTGGATCATTGTCTATGTACTACTCATACTTGGTCTGATTATTTTGGGGACAGCATTAGTGTAGAAATTATTTTAGTTAGTTTCTTTTTTCAGCATTCAATTTTCTTTTTAATTTTTATATATTAATTACAGTTTATTCACTTGGTATCTCAGCTGTAGCCCCCTTTCTCACTCCCTCCCAATCTCACCCTCCCTCTCTCATCTCTTCCCATCCCCCTCTCCAAGTCCACTGAGAGGGAGGCTCTCCTTCCCTTCCATCTGACACTAGCCTATCAAGTCTCATCAGGACTGGCTGCATTGTCTTCCTCTGTGGCCGAGTAAGACTGCTCCCTGCTCAGGGGAAGAACAAAGAGCAAAGAGCAAAGAGTACAGATCAAAGAGCAGGTCACGAAGTTCATGTCAAAAACAGCCCCTGTTCCCCTTACTAGGGAACCCACGTGGATACTGAGATTCCATGGATTACATCTGAGCAGTGGTTCTAGGTTATCTCCATGTATGGTCCTTGGTTGGAGTATTGGTCTCAGAAAAGACCCCTGTGCCAAGATTTCTTGGATCTCTCATTATAGAGCTCCTGTCCCCTCCCTCCAGGTCTTTCTATCTCTCCATTCTTTTTTAAGATTTCCTGCACCCTGACCAAAGTATGGTTATGAGCATCAGCATCTGCTTTGATACACTGCTGGGTTGAGTCTTTCAGAGGCCTTCTGTGGTAGGCTCTTTTCCTGCTTGCTGTTTACTCCCTCTTCCAATGTCCATTCCACTTGCTTTTCTGATTGAGGATTGATCATCGTACCCTGTGTCTACCTGTGTTAGGAGTACAGGTTTTAGTATGTTTATCCTACATTATATGTCTAATATCCACTTCTAATTGAGTATATACTATGTGTGTGTTTCTGCCTCTGGGATACCTCACTCAGGACGAGCCTAGAACTCATTGGAACAGAACACAACTTCCTGAACAGAACATCAGCAGCACAGGCTCTAAGATCAACAATCAATAAATGGGACCTCATGAAACTGAAAACCTTCTGTAAAGCAAAGGACACTATCAACAACACAAAAACACAGCCTACAGATTGGGTTTCCCTAGTAAGGGGAACAGGGACTGTTTCTGACATGAACCGAGTGGCTGGCTCTTTGACATCCCCAACCCTGAGGGAGGAGCAGCCTTGATAGGCCACAGAGCAGGACATTGCAGCCAGTCCTGAAGAGATCTGATAAGCTAAGGTCAGATGGAACGGGAGGAGGTCTCCTCTATCAGTGGACTTAGAGAGGGGCGAGGCAGGGAGGAGTTAAGGGAGGGAGGGTAGGATTGGGAGGGAGTGAGGAAGGGGCTACAGCTGGGATACAAAGTAAATAAACTGTAATTAATATAAAAAATAAAAATTTAATAAAAAAAGAAACCAAAAAAAAAAAACCCTCAAGAAGTTAGAAATCAACAAATCAACTAATCCAATTAAAAAATGGGGTACAGAGCTAAACAGAGGATTCTCTGTAGAGGCAGAGAAACACTCAATTTCCTTAGTTATCAGGGAAATGCAAATCAAAACGACCCTGAGATTTTACCTTACACCCATCAGAAATGCTCAGATTAAAAACTCAAAAGACAATTCATGCTGGAGAGGATGTGGAGAAAGAACTCTCCTCCATTGATGGTGGGAATGTAAACTTGTACAACCACATTGAAAATCAATCTGGCACTTTTTCAGACAATTAGGAATAGTGTGTCCTCAAAATCCAGCTATACCACTCCTGGACATATATCCCAAATATGCTCAAGTACACAACAAGGACATTTCTTCAACCATGTTTGTAGCAGCTTTATTCGTAATAGCCAGAATCTGGAAACAACCCAGATGCCCCTCAACTGAGGAATGGATACAGAAATTATGGTACATTTATTAAGTTTCTTACATACAAAATATAAGTATTGAATGAAATGACCTGTAATATTTTCATTGATTATTCACATTCTGTAATATGCTCATAATAGTTCCTTAATTTACTAGATTTTTATCATTTGTTGTATTACACCCTCTTAAAAGATTAATTTCAATTTTTTGCACATGCATGTTTATGTGTCTGTCTGCCTGTATGCTTCTCTGTCTGTCTCTCGCTCTCTCTCTGTGTGTGTGTGTGTGTGTGTGTGTGTGCCTGCAGAATTCAGAAGAAAGTGTCTGATCCTCTTGAGCTGGAGTTGTAGATGGTAGTGAGCCACCTGACATGAGTTCTGGGATCTGAATTGGGGTTCTCTGGATTAGCACTAAGCATTTTTTCGTAGTTGTATCTATTTTATATTTTATAATACATTTCTAAAGGGTTTCTATTAACATAAAGATTATTATTATTTTTATTATTTATTACACTTTATTCACTTTGTATCCTGACTGTAACCCCCTCAATCATCTTCTCCTGGTTCCACCCTCCTTCATTCTTTTCCTTCTTTTCCCCTATTCTAGTTCACTGGCTCTGTTTGTCTCCTTGTGGAGCTCCTCTCCCCTCCAGGTCTTTCTATATCCACCTTCTTCCATAATATTCTCTGCACTCTGCCCAAAGTTTGGCTATTGTGTCAGCATCTGCTTCAATACCCTGCTTCGTAGAGTCTTTCAGAGGCCCCCTGTGGTAAGCTGTCTTAATGGCTAATTCATCTCTCTATCCTTTATTTTGACTCTTTAATAATGAGTTTCCTGTTCAAAGATAAGAGTGTTGAAAAAAATTGACTCTTGAATGAGCAAAATCACACTCCTAAAACATGTGTTGGAACAGACACCTTTTTTCTCCACCTCTTAGATTTTTATATAAATGCTTAATTTAGAGATTTGGAAAATATTTTTTGTTTTTATAAATGGCCTATTTATTATACAATGTAAATGAGACTGATTTCAATGCAGAGGAAAGTCAGTTTGATTTTACCTTGTTTGTATCTCAACCTTCTTTATTTGTTAAGCAAGGGTGAAGTCATCAAAGTGTTCTTTCTCATTCAAAATTGGAGCAGAAGGGAAGAATCCAAAATTAAATTAAAAATTCTACTTTTATCTAATCACTGTTTAATTTAAAACTAAACAGTTACTAAAAATTTTAAATGCTCTCTTAAATCCATATTGTTTGTCATATCTCCTTAGAAACTTGAACATAAAATGCTTCCCATTGGCCGACTATTATTATCTACCTCAGCACCCTGATACATCACTTCTGCTCTTAGATCAATGGTCAGAGCCATAAAAACTTCACCTCAACTTCAAAGTATGCTAGGAAACATAAAAGAATACATAAACGTTTCTTTGGCGTAAATGCTTCCTACCATAAGTTCCAATCACAAATTTTAAAAATCATGCTCTTTCTGGCAATGTTTCTCAAAATGTTTTCCTCTACTGTTTTACAGCTTTTGCATATATTCAAGTACCTGCCTAGAATCACATTATTTTCTTCACGAAGAACTTATTTAACATATTTTTATGTTTGTGTTAGCAACAACTTCTCTTAGGTTTTGTCTGAACATGCCTTTATCTTTCATTTCTGAAAGTTGTTTTTCAGTGAGCATAGAATTATCGGTTGGTAAGGTATTTTCTGTTTCAGTATTTCAATATCACTTCATTGTTTTCTCAATAGCATAGCACTTACATTGTGTAAAATATGAATACAACACTCCCAAATCCACCTGCATTTGAAGCTAATATATTCTCAGTTGACAGTAATACCTTCATTTTGTTTTCTGATATCATCCTATCAATGTATTTACATACTAAAATATCATTTATGGTATTTTAGTTACTGTACCTCTATACTGAATATATCAGTTATATAATTTTGCTTTATTTTTCAACTTAGGATATAAGGAAGTTATAATATATAAATTTAATTTGAGGATGTTAAAGTGAACATTATACATTTTCACTGGGAAAAATTGTTAATTTGTAGTATTGAAAATATTCTCATAAACAAAATTATTAGTTTAGATTATTTAGTTTTGGTTCTCTATTTGATCTTATCAGATGCTGGACTTATCAGCTTGTTAACTTTTGTCAATCCTCATTGACATTAGTTACTTTTGTACCTGGTGTTGAATTTTCTAAATTTTTTACAAGGAACAAATATCACTTTTATAAGTAATGAACTAAAATGTTAAAAAAAAAAAAAGACTTCCTTCAGCATAAGGCAAAACAAAAAAATTTCTTGTGTCTTATTTGTAGGAATTTTTAATTACAAATATTTTATGCAATTTAACTTATATGATGGTATTACATACAAATAATGACAATATGACCAAGATTCAAACCTGACCCAAATAAAACTTAAAAACATTACACATCAACTTTGAGAATTTTAGGGGCTTTAGAGATATGTTCTGAAATAGGTGATATTTTGGAAGCTGCATTAGTTCTCCACTGCTGCACTATAAATTTCCCCACAATTTAGTTGATTAAAGCAATAAACATCAAGAAAACTTCTTCTTGTAGTAGATGGTAATAACACAGAAAACCACAACTACACAATAAGCAAAACCACTTTGGGATACTCAGTCCTAAATAGATGCCTTTATCAATCCTGTATTCTCAAGGCTCAGAGATCTATGTGGAAGTGGAGGTGGAAATATTGTAAGATTCCCAAGGGGATGGATGGCACCAAGTAAAAAGCATCATCCATACACAAACAAAGTTGGTTGATATACATATGAATACATAGAGACTATGGATGGGTTTATCAAACGTACCCTTTGGTTCTTCTCATTAATTTAGTTACATTAATTCCCTTCTGGGTGCTGAGATTTTTTTTAAAGCAAATACAGTGTCCAAAGAGCAAAAGAATGATACCTTTTGGGCTACAGACAACAACAGGTACATTTGATGAACTGTTATTTGTCTTCTGAAAATTGGCTTTGTTTGTTGAGACAGACAGGACCTCAGCTTTGCATACTATGTCTCACATTGAGTCTGGAGAGAAGCACAGAGTTCAGGCAATCCAAATAACACTCCTATGAGGTGTCCTCAAAACACATCTGAGGATACCCTGTTCTCGAAATTTTTTCTTCCACGAAGGTAAGAGTTATGATATAAATATCTATAATTCCAGGAATTACTAGTGTGTATGTGTAAGGATGTGAATGAGTGTATATAAACACGTGTTAAACCAAGCTCCACAGCCATGTGCTTTTCTAGTTCCGTGTCTATTTTCATAGAACCATTCAGCCATGATGGTTATTTTTGTGGGCCTAACTTAGTAATGTACTGAATTAAAGCCAATGTAAACCACAGCAACAACAACAACAACAAATGTACCCTTTGGGAAGCAGGCCCTATGCCCAGGAGTAGATGGCCAATACAAATCAGACTCAATGATTTGGTGTGTTTGTCGGTGGATGGGATTTTTGGTTCTGTGTTATTGGTATTTTGCTTATTTTGCTTTTGATTTGTGTGTGTGTGTGTGTGTGTGTGTGTGTGTGTGTGTGTGTGTGTAGGGTTTGCATTGTTCTGGGAGAAAAAGAACAAGAAGTTGGGTGGGTATGAAAGGAGTTGGAGGAGGGGAAAGAATATGATCAAACTATATTTTTATGAAAAAATGAAGAAAAAAAATTAGCAGCCTGAGGTTTGGGGCTAAATGTCATCCATTATCTCAAATATAAAAAGGTTAGGACTCCAAAACCACTTGAGTTTTGGTTTTCAGCATCTAGATTCCTCCAGCCCTAACACTCCTAGGCATATATCCAAAAGAGACTCAAGTACACAATAAGGTCATTCGCTCAACCATGTTTGTAGCAGCTTTATTTGTAATAGCCAGAAGCTGGAAACAACCCAGATGCCCCTCAACTGAAGAATGGATACAGAAATTGTGGTACATCTACACAATGGAGTATTACTCAGCAGTGAAAAATAAGGAAATCATGAAATTTGCAGGTAAATGGTGGGAACTGGAAAGGATAATCCTGAGTGAGCTGTCCCAGAAGCAGAAAGACACACACTGTATATACTCACTCATGTAGGCATGTAATATAGGATAAACCTACTAAAATCTGTACATTTAAAGAAACTAATCAAGAGGGAGGACCCTGACTAAAAGACTCAATCCCCATCCCAAAAGAAAAAGAGGATAGGCATCAGAAGAAGAAGCAAACAGGAAACAAGTTAGGAACCTGCCGGAGAGGGCCTCTGAAAGGCTCTGCCCTGCAGACTATCAAAGCCAATGCTGAGACTTATGGCCAACTGTTGGGCAGAGTGGATGGAATCTAACGAAAGAAATGGGAAATAGTAAGATCTGGAGAGGACTGGAGATCCACAGGAGAGCAACAGAACCAGAAAATTTGAACACAGGGGTCTTTCCAGAGACTCATACTCCAACCAAGTACCATGCATGGAGTTAACCTAGAACCCCTGCATAGACGTAGCCCATGGCAGTTCAGTGTCCAAGTGGGTCCCCTAGTAATAGGAAGAGGGACTGCCTCTGACACGAACTGATTGGCCTGCTCTTTGATCACCTCCCCCTGAGGGAGAAGCAGCCTTACCAGGCCAGAGAAGATGACAGTGCAGCCATTCCTGATGAGATCTGATAGACTAAGATCAGAAGGAAGGAGAGGGGACCTCCTCTATCAGTGGACTTGAGGAGGGGTATGCGTGAAGAAGTGGGAGGGAAGGTGGGATTAGGATGGAAGGAGGGGCGTTATGGGGGGATACAAAGTGAATAAAGTGTAATTAATTAAAAAATATTTCGGTCAATCATGACTGATACGTTAAAGTCCAAATTTACCTACAAAACTTAACTTGTAAGTTAACTCATGGTGTTAGAAGTTCTTAAACATGTAGACCTTTTGACTTTTTATAGAGCTGGTAAAGGCATGAGAGCTAGAGGAGAGAAAGTGAGAGAAAGAGAGAGACAGAGGCAGAGAGAGAGAAAGAGAGAACTCCCAAAAGTCTTTTATATTCTATGAAAAGACCACCATCACTCCTGTATTCTTTTTTATAAGAATATATATTTTATTAAATTTGTTTTAGGGAGGCTACAAAATGGGAGCATGGAAATCACACTGTGTCGGATGAGCAGGGCAGTAGTGACTGCAAGACAACCAACATACTGAACTGTGGGCCTCCAAACACCAGCAATTGTGTTCCCCAGGTGAGAGGAAATCCCAAGTGTGGGAAGCAATCAGTTCAATTTCAGGTCACCCAGGTAAATCCTAGAAGAGTTCCTGGGTTCCTGCAGGCCCTCAGTTGCCAGGGAGACTCAGTCTATGGTGTTTTGGGGTCTACAGTTCAAGTGTGTGGCTTCAAATCTGACCTATGAACACCTGGAAGTCATGGGATCAGCCCCAGATGCTGCTCCAAAGCTCAACCTGCCTCCCTAGTAAAACCAACCAAACCTCAGGGATTCCTGTATCTTCAAGAGGGCTTTACCCAGCAAAAGCAGTGTATGAGCAGTAACAGCTCACTAAATTCAGAGCAAAAAAAGCTAGTGGGAGGGAAGCTGTCTCTGAGACTTTTGGTGAGAGAAGAGCACCTGGACTCTAAAGGAACTCAGTTAGCCTCAAGGACCATACACCTGATCAGAGCTGCAGCCATTTGCTGATCATAGCCCAAAAGCTGAGGACAGCATTTTCAGGAGCAATCAGTTTCCTGCCAAGGGAACCTCCACTACAACTCCATCTCCCCATCCCCACAGCCAATACCTGAAACAGCCAGCTGGATAAAGGGCAGCATAAAAACACAAACAACAAAAACGAAAGCAACGTGGCATCTCCAGAACCATTATCCAAGGGCAAGCAGCGCCGGTTATCCAAAGTGAAATTCAAGAAAATGACCTTAAATCTATGTTTATGAATGTAATGGAGGAAAAGAATAAAATCTGTAAAGAAATACAGGAAGATAAAGCCAAACAGATATGGCCACCCATAAAGAAATGCAGGAAGATCCCACAAGTTGCCTACAAATTTCATGATTTCCTTAATTTTAAGTGCTGAGAAGTATTTCATTGTGTAAATGTATCACACTTTTTGTATCCATTCCTCAGTTGAAGGACATCTGGGTTGTTTCCAGGTTCTGGCTATTACGAATAAAGCTGCTACAAACATGGTTGAGCAGATGTGTGTAAGGTGTAATCTCAGGGTCGTTTTGATTTGCATTTCCCTGATGACTAAGGATGCTGAGCATTTCTTTAACTGTTTCTCTGTCATTTGATATTCTTCTGCAGAGCACTCTGTTTAGCTCTGTACTCAATTTTTAATTGGATTAGTTGATTTGTTGCTTTTTAACTTCTGGAGTTCTTTGTATATTCTGCATATGAGCCCTCTGTCAGATACAGGGTTGGTGAAGAAACTTTTCCAGTATGTAGGCTGTCATTTTGTTCTGATAACAGTCTCTTGCTTTACAGAAGCTTTTCAGTTTTCATGAGGTCCCATTTATTGATTGTTGCTCTTAGAGCCTGTGCTGTTGGTGTCCTGTTCAGGAAGCTGTCTTCTGTGCCAACGAATTCTAGGCTCTGCCTCAGTGAGGTATCCCAGAAACAGAAAGATACACATGGTATATATTCACTTATAAGTGGATTTTAGACATATAATATAGGATAAACATACTAAAACCTGTACACCTAAAGAAGCTAAGCAATAAGGAGGACCCAGGGTAAGATGATCAATCCTCACTCAGAAAGGCAAATGGTATGGACATTGGAAGAGGAAGAAAACAGGAAACAGGACAGAAGTCTACCACAGAGGACTTTACAAGACTATAACAAGTAGAGTATCAAAGCAAATGCTGAGGCTCATAACCAAACATGAAAGAAGGGAAAGATAGAAAGACCTGGAAGCGACAGGATCTCCACAAGGAAAGAAACAGAAACATGAAATCTGGGCACAAGGGGCCTTTCTGAGACTGATACTCCAACCAAGGACCATTCATGGATATAATCTAGAATCCCTTCTCAGATGGAGCCCATGGCAGCTCAGTATCCAAGTGGGTGTCCCAGTAAGGGGAACAGAGACTGTCTCTGACATAAATTGTTTGGCTGGCTTTTTGATCACCTCAAACTGAGAGGGGAACAGCCTTACTAGGCCACAAAGGAAGACAATACAGCGATTCTTGATGAGACCTGTCTGATAAGCTAGGGCCACATGGAAGATACAATGGAAGAAATAGATGAAACTGTCAAAAAATGTTAAATCTAAAGAATTCCTGACACAAGCCATCCAAGAAATCCAACACAACATGAAAAGACAAAACCTAAGAATAATTGGAATAGAGGAAAGGCCCAGAAAATATTTACAACAAAATCCTAGAAGAAAGTTTCCCCAATTTAAAGGAGAAGCTTATAAGCATACAAGAGATCTGTAGAACACCCAGTAAATTAGAACAGAAAAGAAAATTTTTCTACCATGTAATATTCAAAACACTAAATATACAGAACAAATAAAACTACAAAAAGTTGCAAGGGAACATGGCCAAGTAACATATAGTGGCAAGCCCATCAGAATCACACCTGACTTCTCAACAGAGACAATGAAAGCCAGAAGGTCCTGGTTGGATACCATGCAGACCTTAAGAGAACACAGATGTCAGCCCAGACTACTATACCCGGAAAAACTCTCGATCATCATAGATGCAGAAAACAAGATATTAATTGACTCAAATAAATTGAAACAGTTCCTATCCAAAAATCCACAAGATACTAGAAGGAAAAACACAATCCAAGAAGGCTAGCTACACCCAGGAAAACACAGAAAATAAATAACCTCACTGCAGCAAACTAAAAGTAGCCAAGCACACAAACACACTACCACAACCAACATCTAAATAAAAGCCTCTAACAGTCACTGTTCATTCCTTAATCACTTTCAGCATCAATGGCCTCAACTCTCCAATAAAAAGACACAAAAAACATCTCTAATAAGACAGACAAACTTTTTATTGGATGCATAAACAACAACCAACATTCTGCTGCATGTAAGACACATACCTGAGTCACAAATGTAGACATTATCTGGGAGTAAAGGGCTGGAAGATGTTTTTCCAAGCAAACAGACCCAGGAAGCAAGCAGGAATAGCCATTCTTATATCTAATAAAATAGACTTTCAACCAAAATTAATCAAAAGTCATAAGGTCACTTCATACTCATCAAAGAAAAATTCCACCAAGAAGACATCTCAATTCTGAACATCTGGGCCCCAAATACAAGGGCACCCACATTTGTAAAAGAAACATTAATAAAACTTAAACCACACACAGATCTCCACACATTAATAGGAGGAGACATCAACACACCACTTTCAACAAAGGACAAGTCAACAAAAGAGAAGTTAAACAGAGAAATGATGACACTAACAGAAGTCATGAATCAAATGGACCTAACAGGCATTTACAGAACCTTTCACCAAAACACAAAAGAATTTATCTTCTTCAAAGCTCCTCATGGAACCTTCTCCAAAATAGAACATATAGTTGGTCACAAAGCAAGCCTCAACAGATACAAGAAGACTGAAATAAGCCCTTGTATCTTAACAGGGCACCATGGAACAAATCTGGATCTCAACAACAACAGAAATGGCAAAAAACCTACACACATATGGAAGCTGAACAACTAGCTACTCAATGACAGCTGGGTCAGGGAGGAAATAATGACAGAAATTAAAGACTTTTTAGAATTCAATGAAAATGAGGGCAGAACTTACCCAAACTTATGGGACACAATGAAAGCAGTGCTAAGAGGAAAGTTCAGAACACAAAGTTCCTTCAAGAAGAAATTCAAAACATCACATACAAGCAACTTAATGACTCACCTGAAAGCCCTGGGGCGGGGGGAGAAGCAGACATATCCAAGAGGAGTAGAGGGTTGGAAATAATCAAACTCAGGGCTGAAATCAATAAAGAAGAAACAAAGAGAACAATTCAAAGAATCAAAGAAACCAATAGATTGTTCTTTGAGAAAATGAACAAGATAGACAAAACCTTACACAAACTAACTAACACTCACAAAGACCCAGCAAAGAAAGAGAATTTAAGACAAATTTCCCTTATGAACACTGATGCAAAAATAACCAATAAAATATTCACAAACCAAATCCAATAACATATCAAAGATATCATCCACCATGACAAACTAGGCTTCATCCCAGCTATGCAGAGGTAGTTCAATACAAGAAAATCCATCAATGCAATCCACAATATAAACAAACTGAAAGAAAAAAAAAAACATGTGATTATCTCCTTAGATTCTGAAAAAGCATTTGCTAAAATTCAATACCATCATGGTTACAGTCTTGGAGAGATCAGAGATAGAAGGCACATACACAAACATGGTGAAGGCATTATACAACAAGCCTATAGCCAATGTCAAACTAAATAGAGAGAAACTTACATCAATTCCTCTAAAATCAGGGACAAGGCAAGGCTGCCCACTCACTCTATATCTTTACAACATAGTACTTGAAGTCCCAGCTAGAGCAATAAGACAATTAAAGGAGATCGAAGGGATTCAAATTGGAAAGGAAGAAGTCAAAGTATCACTTTTTGCAGATGATGTGATAGTATACAGGAGTGACCCAAATATTTTTACCAGGTAACTCCTTCAGTTGATAAACACCTTCAGTCAAGTGGCTGGATACAAAATTAAGTAAAAAAAAATCAGTAGCCCTCTTGTATATGAAAGGCAAAAGGGCTGAGAAAGAAATTAGGGAAACAACACCCTTCATAATAGCGACACACCACATGCACACACACACACACACACACACAATTTGTTGATATAACTCTAACCATGCAAATGAAAGACATGTATGAAAAAACTTCAAGTCTATGAAGAAAGAAAGTAAGAAGATATCAGAAGATGGAAAGATCTCCCATTCTCATGGCTCAGCAGGATTTATATAGAGAAAATGGCTATCCTACCAAAAGCAATCTACAGATTCAATGCAATTCCTATCAAAATACCAACAGACCTTGATAGAAAATTTCTATCAGAACTTGATAGAAAAATTCTCAACTTCATATGGAATAACAAGAAAACCAGAATAGCTAAAACAATCCTCTACAATAAAAGATCCTCTGGAGGTATCTCCATGCCTGATCTCAAGCTGTATTATAGAGCAACAGTAATAAAAACTGAATGGTACTGGCTTAGAAACAGACTGGAGGATCAAAAAAAATGACGCGAAAGCCCAGAAATAAACTCACTCATGTATGGACACCTGATTTTTGACCAAAAAAAAAGGAAAAAAATAGCATCTTCAACAAATGGTGCTGGTCTAACTGGTTGTCTACATGTAGAAAAATGCAAATAGACCCATACTTTTCATCCTGCACAAAACTAAATTCCAAGTGGATTGAAGATGGCAACATAAAACCAGACACGCTATATCTGTTAGAAGAAAAAGTGGGGAAGAACATTGAACTCATTGGCACAGGAGTCAAATTCCTGAACAGAAGAGCAACAGCTCATGCTCTAAGATCAACGGTTAATAAATGGGTTTGTTTGCTCTGAAAATCTTTTTCCAGTCCTTTACTCTGAGGTAGTGTCTATCTTTGTTGCAGAGATGTGTTTCTTGAATGAAGCAGAATGTTGGATCCTGTTTCAACAACCAGACTGTTAGTTTGTGTCTTTTCATTGGAGAGTTGATACCATTGATGTTAATAGATATTAGTGACCAATGATTGTTTGTGCCTTTTGTTGTGGAGTTGCTGGTGACTGTGTTTGTGCATTTGTTTTCTTTGATTTTTGTGTTGTGACAGTGTCTTTATCCAGTATTTTCTTGGCTGTAGTTGATCTCGTTGGGTTGGAGTTTTCCTTCTAGTATCTTCTGTATGGCTTGATTGCTGTGTATATATTGTTTAAATTTAGTTATGTCATGGAATTTTTTGTTTTCTCCATCTATGTTGATTGAAAGTTTTGCTGGATATAGTAGTCTGTGTTGAGATCTGTAATCTCTAAGTATCTCCATGATATCCAACTCGGCCCTTATGGCTGTCATAGTCTCTCTTGCGAAGTCTGGTGTGATTCTGATAGGTCTGCCTTTATATGTTACTTGGACTTTATATGTTGCTTTTTCTTTGCCACTTTCAAAACTTTTCTTTGTTCTGTAAATTTAGTGTTCTAATTCCTATGTAGTGGGAGGAATTTCTTTTATGGTCTAGTTTATTTGAAGTTCTGTAGGCCCCTTATATGTTTATTGGCATCTCTTTGTTAAGGTTGGCAAAATTTTCTTCTATGAATTTCTCAAAAATATTTTCTGGTTGTTTGAGAAAGCGCCAGATTGATTTCCAGAGTGATTGTACAAGTTTACTAGGAATAATGCAGGGTGATAAGTATGAATCTATTTTCATTTTTCTACATGTAGACATCCAGTTGGACCAGCACCATTTGTTGAAGATGCTATCTTTTTTCCATTGTATGGTTTGGGCATCTTTGTCAAAAATCAGGTGTCCATAAGTGTGTGGGTTTATTTCTGTGTCTTCTGTTAGGTTCCATTGATCCACCATTCTGTTTCTATGCCAGTACCATGAAGTTTTTATAACGGTTGCTCTATAATACAGCTTAAGATCAGGGATGGAGCTACCTCCAGAAGATCTTTTATTGTAGAGGATTGTTTTAGCAATTCTCGGTTTCTTGTTATTCCATACGAAGTTGAGAATTTTTCTTTCCAGGTCTGTAAAGAATTGTGTTGGCAATTTGGTGGGAATTGCATTAAATCTGTAGATTGCTTTTGGTAAGATGGCCGTTTTTAGTATGTTAATCCTGCCAAGCCATGAGCATAGGAGATCTCTCCATCTTCTCATATTTTCTTTTAATTCTTACTTCAGAGACTTGAAATTTTTTTCATACAAATCTTTGACTTGCTTGGTTTGGGTTACACCAAGGTACTTTATGTCATATGTGGCTATTGTGAAGGGTGTTGTTTCCCTAATTTCTGTCTCAGCCATTTTGTCTTTTGTATATAGGAGTGCTACTGATTTTTTTCGAGTTAAATTTGTATCCGGACACTTTGCAGCTGTAGGGGTTCCCTGGTAGAGTTTTTGGGGTCACTCATGTATACTATCATATCATCTGCAAATAGTGATAATTTGACTTCTTCCTTTCCCATCTGTATCCCCTTGATCTCCTTCAACTGTCTTATTGCTCTAGCAAGGACTTCCAGCACTATGTTGAAGAGATATGGAGAGAGTGGGCAGCCTTGTCTTGTCCCTGATTTCAGTGGGGTTGCTTTAAGTTTCTCTCCTTTCAGTTTCATGTTGGCTATAGGCTTGCTACATATCGCCTTTACTATGTTTAGATATGTGCCTTGTATCCCATCTCTCCAGTACTTTAAACATGAATGGATGTTGGATTTTGTCAAATGCTTTTTCAGCATCTAGGAAGATTATCATGTGTTTTTTTTTCTTTCAGTTTGTTAATATGGTGGATCACATTGATGGATTTCCATATATTGAACCACCCCTGTATACCTGGGATGAAGCCTACTTGGTCATAATGGATAATATCTTTGATGTGTTCCTGTATTCAGTTTGCAAGTATTTTGTTGAGTATTTTTGCATCAATGTTCATGAGGGAGATTGGCGTGAAATTCTCTTTCTTTGTTGAGTCTTTGTGAGCTTTACGTACCAAGGTGACTGTGGCTTCATAGAATAAGTTTGGTAATGTTCCTTCTGTTTCTATTTTGTGGAATAGTTTGAAAAGAATTGGAGTTAGCTCTTCTTTGAAGATCTGGTAGAATTCTGCACTGAAACCATCTGGTCCTGAGATTTTTTTTGGATGGGAGACTTTTGATGACCCCTTCTATTTCCTTGGGGAATATAGGACTATTTAATTGATTTACCTGGTCCTGATTCAGCTTTGGTAAGTCAAATCGATCAAGAAAATTGTCCATTTCATTTATATTTTCAAATTTTGTGGCATATAGACTTTTGAAGTAAGTCCTAATGATTGTTTGGATTTCCTCCGTGTCTGTTAGTTATGGTCCCCTTTTCATCTCTGATTTTGTTGATTTGGGTGATGTCTGTCTATTAGTTAGCTTGGCTAAGGGTTTGTCGATCTTGTTGATTTTCTCAAAGAACCAGCTCTTGGTTTCATTGATTCTTTGAATTGTTTTATTTGTTTCTAATTGATTGATTGCAGCCCTGAGTTTGATTATTTCCAGCCGTCTACTCTTTTTTGGTGTGTTTGTTTCTTTTTTTTTTGTAGGGTTTTTAAGTGGGCCCTTAAGTTGTTTGAATGAGCTGTCTCGAATTTCCTCTTGAAGGCACTTAGTGCTATGAACTTTCCTCTTAGCACTGCTTTCATTGTGTCCCACAAATTTGGGTATGTTGTGTCTTCATTTTCATTAAGTTCTAGGAAGACTTTAATTTCTTCCCTGACCCAGCTGTCATTTAGTAACAAGTTGTTCAGTTTCCATGTGTGTGTAGGCTTTTTGCTATTTCTGTTGTTATTGAGGTCCAGCTTTATTTCATGGTGATCAGACAGGATAAAGGGGGTTATTTCAATGTTCTTGTATCTGTTGAGGCTTGCTTTGTGACCAAATATATGGTCTATTTTGGAGAAGGTTCCATGAGGTGCTGAGAAGAAGGTAAATTCTTTTGTGTTTGGGTTAAGGTTCTGTAAATGTCTGTTAGGTCCATTTGATTCATGACCTCTGTCAGAGATATTGTTTCTTTGTTTAATTTCTGTTTTGTTGACCTGTCCTTTGTTGAGAGTGGGGTGTTGAAGTCTCCCACTATTAATGTGTGGGGATCTATATGTGGTTTAAGTTTTATCAATGTTTCTTTTACAAATGTGGGTGCTCTTGTATTTGGGGCATAGATGTTCAGGATTGTGCTGTCTTCCTGGTTGGAAATTTCCCTTGATGAGTATGAAGTGTCTTTCCCCATCTCATTTTATTAATTTTGGTTGAAAGTCTATTTTGTCACATATTAAAATGGCTACTCCTGCTTGCTTCTTGGGTCCATTTGCTTGGAAAGTTGTCTTCCACCCCTTTACCCTGAGGTAATGACTATCTTTGTGCCTTAGGTGTGTTTCTTGTATGCAACAGATTGCTGGGTTTTGTTTATGTATCCATTCTGTTCATCTGTGTCTTTTTATTGGAGAGTTGAGTCCATTGATGTTGAGAGAGATTAATGACCAGTGGCTGTTAGATCCTTTGATTTTGATGTTCGCTGTGGTCATAATGTTGTGTGTTTGGTTGCTTTTTGTTTTACTGTAGTAAAGGTAGTTATTTCCTGTGTTTTCTTGAAAGTAGCTAATTTTCTTGGGTTCTATTTACCCTTCCAGTGTCTTCTGTAATGCTAGATTTGTGTGTAGGTATTGTTGAAATTTGTTTTTGTCATTGAATATCTTGTTTTCTCCGTCTATGAGGACTGAGAGTTTTGCAGGGTATAGTATCCTGGGCTGACATCTGTGTTCTCTTAGGGTCTGCATGATATCTGTCCGGGCCCTTCTGGCTTTCATAGTCTCTGTTGAAAAATCAGGTGTTATTCTAATAGGTTTGCCATTATATGTTACTTGGCCTTTTTCCCTTGCAGCTTTTAGTATTTTTTCTTTGTTCTGTATACTTACTGTTTTGATTATTATGTGGCAGGAGGATTTTCTTTTCTGGTCAAATTTGTTGGGTGCTCTGTAGGCCTCTTGTATTCTTATTGGCCTCTCCTTTAACTTGGGGAAATTTTCTTCAATGATTTTGTTGAAAATATTTTCTGGGCCTTGGAGAAGGGATTCTTCTTTTTCCTCTATTCCTATTATTCTTAGGTTTTGTCTTTTCATATTGTCTTGGATTTCTTGGATGGTCTGTGTCAGGAATTTTTGGATTTAACATTTTCTTTGACAGATACATTGATTTCTTCCATTGTATCTTCTACACCTTAGATTCTTTCTTCCATCTCTTGTAGTCTGTTGGTTATGTTTACCTCTGTAGTTCCTGTTTTCTTCTCTAAATTCTTCCTCTCCATTTGTGTTTTCTTTAATTTTTCCAGCTCTATCTTCAGATCTTGAGTTCTTTTGTTTACTTCCTTCACCTGTGTGATTGTATTTTCATGTTTTTCTTTTAGTTCCTTCAGCTCTGTTTCTTTTATTTCTTTCAGTGTTTTAATTATTTCTTCTCTGAAGGCTGCAAACTGTTTGGCTGCATCTTCCCATATTTCTTCACGGATGGTCATCTGCTTGTCTTTAATTTCCTCCATTTCTTTATGGATAGCCATGATCTGTTTGGTTTTATCTTCCTCTAATTCTTTACGTATTTTATCTGTTTCCTCTATTATCCCCTTCATCAGCATAGATGTAAGGTCAACTTCTTGGTTTTCTAGTATGCTGGGTTGTCCAGGGCTGCTCTCCTCTGAATGGCTGGGTTCTGGAGTTGCCATATTGCTCTGTCTTTTGTTGGTTGGGCTTTTACGCTGACCTCTACCCATTGGGCTGTTTTAGGTGTTGGCTGTTAGTTTCTGTGCTTCCTGGAGTCCTGAGGTAGGGAGAATCCCCTTGGCCGGAAGATGATTTTCCCTGAAGGAGTCCTCCTCTGCTTTTTGATTATGGTCACTGTATGGCCAGTGTTTCTCAGGAATTGACACTGCTCACCTCAGATGTATAGACCTGAGTAGTAGCTGTGGTCTTTTTTAGTTAGGGGGGGCTCTCCTCTCACCCATAAAATTTCTCAAGACAGCTGCCCCACTGCTGGGTTTCTCGTTCTGAATTTAGTGAGCTGTTGTTTTTACACTGTTTTCCAGGTACAGCCCTCTTGAAGATCCTGCTGTTTCTCTAGCTGTGTGGTTTTCTCCCAACAGGGAAACTCAGTCTGGTATCCTGTGGCCCACAGTTCTGTTCAGGAAGGTGAGAGGAGCACCTAACAAGTCTCTTGGTCAGGGACTGAGTGCTCTGCTCTGGGCCTAGAGAATGTGTGCCTAGGTTGAGTTGGTGCCTGGGGGCGCCACTCTGGTCTGGATGCTGTGCAGGCCTCTTTAGGCTGGCAACTGAGGGCTCCGCTCTGGTCTGGAGGCAGGGCACCTCACTCTGGGCCAGAAGCTATGTGTCCCTGTCTGGGATGTCGGCTGAGGGCGCTGCTTTGGTCTAGAGGCTCCATGCTCTGATCTGGGCTGGCAGTTTGTGTCCCCTTCTGGGCCAGATTGGGGACCGCTGTTCTGTCTGGGATGGCGAGTAGAACCCGCAGGCACAGACACGTTTGGCTCTGCCTTTCTGGCCTTTGGGATTCTGGGCATCTGCCTAAACTGGAAAATTTTCCCGAGACCTTTTTGGGGTTGGGGTGTCAGCTGAGTGCTCTGAGATGAGACCAGCGATTCCCTCCCTGTGGGTTTGCACCTGACAGTGAAACTCAGTCTCTGGTGCCCTGGGGCCCCACAGTTCTATCTGAGGCAGCGAATCAGGTGCACAGGCAGGAGCCTGGATCCCCGGCTCTGGCTCTGGGCTGGCTCCTGGGGTGCCCGCAGAACCCGAGTCTTTTCCAGGGGATGTCTGGGTGACCTAAGTTTGGTCCCAATCGTTTCCTGCTCTGTGGGGTTATCTCTCGACTGGAGATTCCAGTCTCTGATGTTGTGGTGAGCACAGTTCAGTCTGGGACACTGGCATGTGGCTCTGGGCTGGGGCTGGCGACCAAGCGTCTAGTAGAACCAGGATCTCTTACGCGGTTTAGCTGGGTGAGTTAAAAGCTGATTGAATCCCCCACCGTGGGGTATCCTCTCACCTGGGAAACACAATCACTTGTGTTTTATGGCCGCGAGTTCTGATTGCTGGTCACTGTGCTGATCTTGCTGTGCTGCTGCTCAGAATGAGAGTGTTTGTTTAGCCTTCACTAGCTCCACGTTAAACATATAAGATTATGTAACATTAACTCAGTAGTGTGTGGTTTTATATTTCCATCACATTGTCATCTTTTTAATAGTACAGTAAATAGCTATGTTCTTTGTAGTTTAAAAGTGCCTTAGTCTTCCATTTAACCGAAAGTATGGGGGGAAATGTATATCATTTGATAGATTATATCTGATAGCTGTATGATCTTCTGCCCTTGACTGGAAAGAGAAAGACTAGCCCTGAGAAATTCCTTTTACCACCTCAGGGCCCACTCTGTGTGTAGGGTGCCTGGGGAGGGAATTTTAATCATACTGTACCAGATCAGAACCCTCTAGAATCAAGGATTCAGGCCCACCACCAACACTCTGGCCTGAATTGAAACATGTATCTTCTATAGAGTATTTTATTTAAAATGCTACTACAAAGGATAACAGAAGTTCCATCATCTTAAGAAAACATTGTCATTCTCAAATCTAGTGTATTTTAGCACCAATTTTCATATAGATTGAAAAGGGGGTATTTCAATATGTAAAGCTTCCATTTCTTTTATATTTTTCATGATTAATATTTATTAAGGATTGAATTAATACATTTGCTCAATTATGTTCATAGTAGCTTTATTTGTAATAGGTAGAATCTGAAAACAACCTAGAAATCCCTAAACCAAAGAATGGATACAGAACGTGTGGTACATTTGCACAATGGAATGCTACTCAGCTATTAAAAACAAGGAAATCATTAGATTTGCAAGCAAATGGATGGAACTAGAAAAGATCATCCTGAGTGAGGTAACCCAGAAGCAGAAAGACACACATGGTATATACTCACTTATAAGTGGATATTAAACATATAATATGGGATAAACATACTAAATTCTGTACACCTAAAGAAGCTAAACATCAAGGAGGACCCTGGGTAAGATGCTTAATCTTCATCCAGAACAGAAAACAGGATAGCCACTGGAAGTGGGAGAAGAAAGGAAACAGGACAGGAGACTACTACAGATGTCCTCTAAAAGATTCCACCCAGCAGGGGATTGAAGCAGATGCAGAGATTCACAGCCAAACTCACAATGCAAAGAGTACTAAGGAAGAAGGTGGATAAAGAAGGACCTATTGGGGACAATAGACCCACAAGGAGAACAACAAAGCCAAAAAAGCTGGGCCCCGGGGAGACTGCAGAGACTGATGCATCAACCAAAGACTATGCATAGAGAGGACCTAGACCCCTGCTCTAATGTATCCCATAGGCAGCTGAGTCTCGATCTAGTAAGGGGAAAAGAGACAATTTCTGAAATGAATTCAGTTGCCTGCTCCTTTATCACTTTTCCCAGGTGAGGGCGACCTAGGTAGTCCACAGACAAAGAGGATCTAGGCAATCCTCATGGGACCTGACAGGCTGGGGTTTGATAGTAGAGGAGAAGGACTTCTCTTATCAGTGGACTAGGAGAGAGAGAGAGAGGAGGAAGAGGGAGGGAAGGTGGGACCTGGAAGAGATGAGGGAGGGTGCTACAACCAGTATACAAAGTGAATAAATTAAAGATGGTGATGATGATCATAATAATAAAAAAGAATATGGTGCATATTTAGACAAGAAGACACATACATAAATTATTTTTAAAAAAGAAGCATTCCACTGACTCAAAAAGTTGAACACTTAGAATGTGGTCTTAATGGATACTGCTAGGCTTTTACTTAGCATTAGTCAGCCTCAGCGATGGATAAAATATTCAGTCTCAGATGTATGTATTAAATCTAGTAGCTTAATGAAGGCTATTTGCATGCAGAAAACCATGAACATACTTTATTCTTTTGGTCATGAATACATTGAATAAAATTGTGTTTCTCAAAACTCTAGCTTAGGGGAAACTAAGATGAGTTGGCATTGCTGTTGCTGGCACTGGAGCCATTACAAAGTTTGTTTGTGTTGTGTACAGGGATGGTTAAGAGAGTTGCTATTCACAGTTTACATGGTCAACACTACTGTTCTTCAGAAAGGGTTCACCCCAGTAGTGACTTTCTAACAGTCATGTCCAGACTTCTGTTGAGGTTTGTTGCATTATGAGCCCACTTTTGTGTTTGTGAGAAATAAAAACGTAACAAGAAAAGCTTTTTAAATAACTAGTCTTAGCTTTCCTTAAACTTGGGGGGTTTCAAGTACCAACAAAGATGCTGAAAAGATGTTACTTTTACTTTGGAAAAATTATTATGTATACTCTGAATTCCTAATTTTCTGTCTGTACAGTCTTGTGTATTAGAAATAGCTAGGGCTGGAGAGATGCCTCAGAGTTTAAGAGCACTGTTTGCTCTTCCAAAGGTCCTGAGTTCAATTCCCAGAAACCACATGGTGGCTCACAACCATCTATAGTGAGATCTGGTGCTCTCTTCTAGCATTAAGGTATTCATGCAGGAAGAACACTGCATAAATAAATAAATAAATAAATAAATAAATAAATAAATAAATAAATAGATAAATAAATAAGTAGGTGCATAAATAAATAAATAAATAAATCTTAAAACTAAACAAAAAAACAAAAAAGAAATAACTGTATAAGCATATTCATAATTAAAATGTAAGTCAAATATAATTCAACAGTGGAGTTTTTTCTGTAAAAGACATAGTCCTATTGTATCAAATTTATGTTGCTTTATAATGGCTAATGTTTTAAAAAGAATGTTTAAGCTATTTAAATTGTTGTGCCTCCTCCCTCAAAGGACATTTAAAAATATGGTCTTATATTAACTTTCTATACTTTCTTCATAAATTTTGCCTTAAACATTGTGCCTTGTCTTATTGGAATCCAATTCTGGTTTTAGTAACAGCATTTCATTCTAAACATAATTTATTTTAAAAATTCTTTATAATGCCTGTATTTGGTATATTACTGCTTATCTGTTTATTAAATTTATTGAATACACAACTCCAAAGATTATATAAGAATTGCTTGGACATATATACTTTTGTGGGTGACCACATGGTAATGTATAAACTTCCCTGGGAAAGATTAATTCTCTCCCTCTCTCTCTCATCATTAGTTGCCCATAGTTCTTTATATAGGGCTGGATATCTGTGAAATTTCTTCCTATGCCAGGTGATATGTCAACTGGCATCATTGTTCATGTCTTGTTTAGAGCTATACTTTTGAGATTTCAGGATTATAGCTTTCCTGTCCTATAGTGAAAAAAGTATCTTATAGTGTATTTTCTGGTCCTCTGCCTCTTAAAATCTTTTCACCCCTTCTTTCATAATTTTCTCTGGGCGCTAGGTATAGTTGTGTTGTAAATGAGTCAATTGAGCGTGGGAACCCCATAATAATCACTTATTCAATCTATTTTGACCAGTTGTGGATTTCTGTAATGCTCTCCATCTACTGCACAAAGATACTTTGGTGAAACATGAAAGCTACACTTATCTGAGGATATAAGAATAGAGGACTTCAGAATGTAGTTGGGAATTATACTCATCTAATAAACTGGCAGTAGTAGGATCTCCTCTAAGTCTATGATCTCACTAGCCAGGGATAGTTAGCTAGGTTTCTAGTAGCAGGCATGGTTTCCCTCCTGTCAAGTGGACCTTAAGTCCAGTTAGACAATTTTTGCTTACGACAAAGATATGAAAGCCACTATTGTACCATTAATGATATTCTGCCATCCTAGTTGCTGTTGTGGTTCATAGGCATCAAGGCTAGGTAGGCCTATTGATTGCTTTCCTCTCATGGCAGCTTGCATAGCTCCTTCTTATACTTTCAAGCAAGTTCTCATAGCTTTTGTCCACCTTGAATCCTCTGAATCCTATCTGAAACACTGTGTCTCCAGCAACAGATACTTCCTAACTTTTGGGAGGCAACAAAGTACAACATCAGTAGCCTTTATTATTTTGGGAATCTTTTGAACTTCATTAACTAACAGCTCCAAAGGATGTTTGTGTATGTGTGTACATCTGTCAGTGGGTATGTGCATGTGAGTGCAGCAACCAGCAGGGGCCAGATCATGTATATCATTCATGGACATTTTCATGTCTTCTTTTAGATGAGTCAGTGCCAGCTATGGATCAGAGACATCCAGTACTCAGAAAATTCCCCTCTCCCCTCTAGCAGAGCTAAGGTCCCTTGCAGTTATAAGTGCCATAGCCTACATTATATTGGCTTCTTATTTTCTAATCCATTATGTAATATTGCTTAAATGTGATATCTGGTATGAAGCCATTCTAGGAAAATAATTTCAAGTGTAGAACAAACCCCAAATCTCTCATTAAGCAATTAGCACTGTAATAGAGCTCATTATTTTCACCTTCCAATTATTGACTTTTTAAATTAGAGAACACACTCAAAGTTGAACTGTACCTTGTATGTTCTACAGAACTTCAAGCCAATTTTGTTATATTAAAATTAAAAAAGAGTAGGAGAATCTCAAGTGGCTTTGAAAGAATTTTACTCCTATTGTGTATCCACTGTTAGTTTCATAGGAAAACCATATTCATCTCGTGTGATTGACAATGTTGATAGCTAAAAACATGATCAAAGACAAAAAATAATCTATTTTAAATCAGGGGATGGAATTACATTTCAATTTTTTGCTGACATAACCCTGGGAAACAATGGACAATGAAAGATGTTCAAGGACTGGTAGCAAATGAGTGTGATATGTCTCTGACCAGCATCTCAAATATTTCTGTTGTACTCTTAGAGTAGTCTATATTATTGTATGTATTTTCAAGTATTAGAAAAATCCACATCAGTGAGTTTGTTTTATGAAGAATTAAAATAGTAAATATAGATGAAAATATATGAAATTCATGAGTAGAAAGATACATGTTAGAACTTTAAAAAAAGTGGGAAAATATTTATCTGCTTGTTGAAAATTCAGAATTATCCAGCAGGCATTAATAAGATCTCTGATCTAAGCAAGTGGATAGCTAAATCATAATAGGATGAGTGATGGTGATGTTGATAATGATGGCAAAAATGATTGGTGATTATAATAATCAGATATTAGTATGTGCTTATAATCTCAGGAAATTTAGAAGAAAGCACAGCATTGTAGATATTAAGTGAGCTGCATGTATGAAGAGCCTAAAAAAGTAATGCCTGACATGACAGTCTTAATCTCATCTGAGGAAACTAGACAAGTCCTACCTATAGAATGGATCCTTAATCAGAGCCTTGAAGGATATAGAGGGATAACTAGAAAGAAAGGGAGTAGAGTATTACAGATAAAGGAAATGGACATACTCAAAGTACATAATAGAAGTGAAAAAGTTCAGTGTAGCTACAGCATACAAAGTCACTTAGTAGACACAAAAAATTCCCTGAGTGTTTTCTGAAGGCAGTCACTCTTTCTACCTCAGCTATCTAGAGTCTGGCGCTTTTCTAAGATGTAGTGCCAACATATATTTATTAAATACTGAGCACATATCCCACTTTGTTCTAAATATTTGTATACTTTAAAGAGTGCAAGAAAGAATTCAACTCTAATATTGCAATTACTGAACAATCCACAGACAAAATAAGCCAAGGTCTTGTAAGCTTGGAGGTAAGTATTATTCTAGGCTTAGTACTCCTAAAAATAGCCCTCTAAGGCTTCACATTTGCCAGTTATCTAAAATGGCTTGTTGAGTCTTTCCATAATGTTTCTGCAGATACTTTTCCTTTTGAGGTCTTAGACAGCATCTTCCCTCTCCTGAAAGAGTGGGAAATAGTTTTTTTTTTTTTCATTCATCTACTCCTATCTTCTTTACCCATTTATTTGAGTGCCATCATGTTCTGCTTTTTTTAAGTCTTATTACCTGGTGTGATAAGAAAATATGTTTTTATGTTATCCTTTATGTGTTCTATTATTTCTTTCTGCTCATCCTAAAGGATATAGCCCGGTTTTCTTTCTTTTTTTTTTTTTTTAATGATTTTCCTGTTTCCCTTGCAGGCCACTGTATTGTTCTGGATTTTAGCCAACTTGGCATCTGGTTACCTTTGGAAAAGGTTCTGAACTTTGATACCAGAGTAAAATTATTTCACTCAGCTGTACATCTTTTATGTCCACTAAACCTAATTTCCAAATACCTGTTCTATAGCCACTCAGAAGCTGAATTTGTGCATGGAAATAGCTTTTCAGCTTTCCTTGTGAACATTCTCATTCTACCTAGAGCCAGTCTTTCAAGGAGGCAGAATAGTGAGGCATGCTTATATAGTCTAGCTTTAATTTGTCTGTTCAGAATGCCATAAAATATTATAAAATACATTCCTCAAACACAAGGCCTTTGTTTTCTCATATATTTGAGGACCTGAAGTTTAAGATCAAGGAATGATCATGGTCACCTTCTGTTGAGTGCTGTTTTCCTGATTTGTATTAGACAGCCCCTGTGCCCCCAACTGTGTCTTTGTGTAACAGAGAGATCAGAGGAAAGAATATGAGAGATAAGTAGAGAAGAGGCTGGAAGGGAAACTCTCTAGTGTCTTTTGGCGTAAGAGCACTAAGCCATCATCAGTACCTCACCTTCATGAATTTACCAAACCTAAAGCTGACCCCACCTTCATCTCCTCCTACCAAAACAATAAAATACCTTGATAAATCGAGTAACAACATAAGAGTTTTGGAGCCAGGTGCATATTTTAATCTACAACATATCCCAACTCTGTTTTTAAATGGTGTTGGGAAATAGTGAAAAAAGCTTGTTCTTTTAAAATGAGATAATAATGGTATGTCAGGGAACACAGCCATTGCTGATCTACTTCTTAGGATCTATTTCTTAGTTCTTTTGGTTTCTGTGGATGCAACTTCTAGTTCATTAATATAATACTGTGCTATATACTCAGCTCCTCTTTCCTTGAGATGTGGTCTCTCTATGTAGCTCAAGCCTGCCCTGTCTTACAATCCTCTTGCATAAAACTTCCTAGTACTGAGATTACAGACATGTGTCTCCACACCTGGCTTATCATTTCTATGTTGTAAAAATTTTCAATACATTCTTCCAGGTTTTTGATAACATAGCTAGATTATTGTCCATCTTTCCTGTAATCAAGAACGTACCAGAACTTCTTTCTCCTATCTAATTTTAACTTAGTTATTCATTGGTCAACTTTTCCTTTTCCCTCACGCTTTTACTTCCCACCCTCTTGTAGCTCACTATTTAACTCTGAATTTCTATAAAAGTAACATTTTGAGATGCCATAAATGAGATAATATGACATTTGTCTTTCTGTATATGGCTTATTTATTTTAACATGATGACCACTAGCTTCATATATATTGTCACATTTTTATGGAAGGGTAATATTCAGTCATGTTATAACACATTTCAATCTGTTCATCAGTTCATGGACATTCAATTTGTCTTTTCTTTCTTGGCCATTATGAATAGTACTGCAGTATACTTGGGAATATGGGTGTCTGTAAAATATATTAATTTGACTTCTTTTGGTGTACAAACCCAGTAGAAGGTTTACTGTATATACTAGTTTTGATTTTTAGATGAACCTCTGAACTGTTTTCTGTAATGGCCTAATAACTTTATATTCCTATCTAGTACTCAGGGGTTTCTTTTCTCTAATGTACTTAACAGCACTTGTGTTTTATCTTTCTGATAAGTCTTTCTGAAGTTAGATGATGTCTCATTGTTTTTTTTAATTTTTTATTAATCACACTTTATTCATTTTGTATCCCCCCATAAGCCCCTCCCTCTTCATTGTTTTTTTCTTTTTTAATATTTTTATTTTAATTTTCATTAATTACACTTTATTTACTTTGTATCCCCCCATAAACTCCTCCCTCCTACCCTCCCAATTCCATCTTCCCTCCTCCTTCTCCATGCATGCCCCTCCCCAAGTCCACTGATAGGGGAGGTCCTCCTCTCCTTCCATCTGATCCTAGTCTATCAGGTCTCATCAGGAGTGGCTGCATCATCTTCTTCTGTGGCCTGGTAAGGCTGTTCCCCCATCAGGGTGAGGTGATCAAAGAGCAGGCCAGTCAGTTCATGTCAGAGGCAGTCCCTGTTCTCATTACTATGGAACCCACTTGAAGACTGAACTGCCATGGGCTACATCTGTGCAGGGGTTCTAGGTTATCTCCATGTATGGTCCTTGGTTGGAATATCAGTCTCAGGAAAGACCTCTGTGCCCAGATATTTTGGTTCTGTTGCTCTCCTTGTGGAGCTCCTGTTCTCTCCAGGTCTTACTATTTCCCACTTCTTTCATAAAATTCCATGCACTCTGCCTAACTGTTGACTATAAGTCTCAGCATCTGCTTTGATAATCTGTCCTTTCTTTTTTTATTTTTTATTTTTTATTACTTACAGTTTATTCACTTTGTATCCCCCCATAAGCCCCTCCCTCCTCCCCTCCCAGCTCCACCCTCCTCCCCCTTCTTCTCACTTGCCCCTCCTAAGTCCACTGATAGGGGAGGTCCTCCTCTCTTTCCTTCTGATCTTATTCCAACCAAAGAACATGCATGGAGATAACCTAGAACCCCTGAACAGATGTAGTCCATGACAGCGTAGTATCCCAGTGGGTTCCATAGTAATGGGAAGACGGACTGCCTCTGATATAATCTGATAGGCCTGTTCTTTGATCACCTCCCCCTGAGGGGAGAACAGCCCTACCAGGCCACAGAAGATGACAATGCAGTCTCATTGTTTTTTTATTTTTATTTTTATATTAATTACAGTTTATTTAGTTTGTATCCCAGCTGTAGCTCTCTCCCTCATTCTCTCCCAATTCTGCCCTCCCTCTATCATCTCCTCCCTGCTCCTCTCTAAGTCCACTAATAAAGGAGGTCCTCCTCTCCTTTCATCTGACCCTAGTTTATTAGGTCTCATCAGAACTGGCTTTAATGTCCTACTCTGTGGCCTAGCAAGGCTGCTTCTCCCTCGGGGGTGGGGGGAGGTCAAAGAGCTAGCCACAGAGTTCATGCCAGAGACAGTCCCTGTACCCCTTACTAGGGAAAATCACTTGGATGCTAAGCTGCCATGGGTTATGTCTGAGCAGGGTTTCTAGGTTATATCCATGCATGATCCTTGGTTGGAGAATCACTCTTAGAAAAGACCCCAGTGCCTAGATATATTTGGTCCTTGTGGTGCTCCTGTCCTCTCCAGGTGTTACTAACTCCACCTTCTTTCATATGATTCCCTGCACTCTGCCCAAGGTTTGGTTATGAGCCTCAGCATCTGCTTTGATATACTGCTTAGGTAGAGTCTTTCAGAAGCTCTCTATGCTAGGCTCCTGTCTTGTTACTTGTTTTCTCTTACTTCCATTGTCCATCCCATTTGTCTTTCTAAGTGAGGATTGATCATCTTACCCCGGGTCCTCCTTCTTGCTTAGCTTCTTTAGAGGTACAGATTTTAGTATGTTTATCCTATTTTATAAGCCTAGTATCCACTTATAAGTGAGTATATACCCTGTGTTTCTTTCTGCTTCTGGGATACCTCACTCAGGATGATCTTTTCTAGATCCCACAAATTGCCTGCAGATTTCATGATTTCCTTGTTTTTAATTGCTGAATAGTATTCCTTTGTGTAAAATTACCACAGTTTCTGTATCCATTCCTCCATTGAGGGACATCTGTGTTGTTTCCAGGTTCTGGCTATTAAGAAAAAGCTGCTACAAACATGGTTGAGTAACTGTCCTTGTTGTGTACTTGAGCCTCTTTTGGATATATGCCTAGGAGTGGTATAGCTGGATTTTGAGGAAGAGCAATTCCTAATTGTTTAAACAAAGCACCAGATTGTTTTTGAAAGTGGTTGTACAAGTTTCATTGTGTTTTTAAAAAGATTTATATATCTATCTATTTATTTATTTATTTATTTATTTATTTACCTATCTATCTATCTATCTATCTATCTATCTATCTATCTATCTATCTATATGAGTACTCTGTCATACACATATACTCCTCCATACCAGAAGAGGGGACCAAATAAAATAGGTATCTGTGAACCATCATGTGGTTGTCAGGAAATGAACTCAGGACTCTGGAAGATCGGCCATCTCTCCAGGTCTTCTCCTTGTGTTTTGATTTTCATTTGTTTGATAAGTGTTCATCAAGTTTTCCATACAATTGTTGGGGATTATTATATGTTTTATCAGTATATCACGTTCTCTAGAAGAACAGTATCAAGCGGATATATATATATATATATATATATATATATATATATATATATTAGACAAATCATATTTGATATACTAAATACTCAAGTTACTTGTTTCCTGATGTTGAATGCCTCACAACAGCTAGAGGGATAGGGGAAGAAGAGAGAGGGAAGGTGAGAGACCAGAAGGAAATGAAGGAGGGGGCTACAACTGGGATACAAATTGAATAAATTGCTTATAATAATGATGAAAAAAAATGAATTGGATGGTAGAATGAATTGTATTCACAACTTTTGGTGATTTGAATGAGATTGGACCCAATAGGCTAATATTTTTGAAAGCCTGGCCTCCAAGTAATAGCACTGTTTAAGAAGAATTAGAAAGTGTGGACTTGTTAGAGAAGGTTTATTACTGGGGCTGGGCTTTGTTAGTAATCGGTCTTAACAGGCCTACAATGAAAAAAAGCTAATGAAAGAAAGAAATAAAAATATAGAGTTTTAGAAGAAAAACAATTCACCATAAAATTTAATGTTGCAGAGATGGTTTTTCCTGGAAGAGGTGAGGCCTACTGAGTAAGACTCCACCCAGCTAATCCTGAAACTTGTGAAAAGAAAAGGTTTAGCATATTTTCTGTTCCTAAAAAGTAACAACAAATCAAAGCTTATGCAAATGTAACTCAAGGAGGGAACTAGGCTCCTCCATAAATGGGCAGCCAAAGTTGGCATTGTCAGCCAGGTTTTTTTGGCTTTAGAGTCCTGAAGGATAGTTGAGTAAAGGGTTTATGGAATATTCCTCTGTGGTTAAAGAGAGTTTCTGTGGCAGGGGAGTTCCTGTATTAAGGCCTTGAGAGGTCAGTGCTTGAAGCTATAAAAAATAAAGCCTGGACTGTGTCAGAGATCTTAGGATGTTGGAGGTTCATACCAGAGTGGAAATAGAAGTGTTTTACTGATGTAAAATTTGGAGGAACAGAGCCATTTAAGCCTTTTGACACCAGACATAGAGTTACAGGATTTGAAATTTGCCCTGCCAGGTTTCAGTTTTGCTTTGTACCAGTATTTCCTCACTATGTACTTCCTCCCATTCCTCCCTTTTGGAATGCCATATATATTCTGCGCCACTGTCTGTTGAAAGTGTGTAATTTTTTTTTTTATTTTTACAGGGATTTGCTATTAAGAAATAACCTTAAGTTGTATAAGATACATTGGACTTTGAACTTTTAAACTATATTGAGGCTGTGAGGACTTTCGAAACTGCACTAAATGAATTTTGTATTATGGTATGACTACAAGGGGGATGGGAGTGGGGAAAGGAGTGGAATATTTGAACCCCAGTTATTGTAATTATTTGGAAAGGATTAGGCAATATGTGCTTGTTGGAGAATCAGGAGGTATGGCCTTGTTGGAGAATCAGGAGGTTGGCCTTGTTGGAAAAGGTATGACAATAAACACTGGCTTTGAGGTTTTAAAACTCCATACAATTCCATTAGGACTATCTGCCTCATGCTTGTAGATTAAGATTCAAATTCTCAGCTACTGCTCCATCAGCATGTCTGCCTGCCTGCTGTCATATTCCCCACCTTGAGGGTCATGGATTCACCCTCTATAACTGTGTGTCCCAAATAAATTCTTTCTTCTATAAGTTTTCCTGATCATAGTGTCTTTTATTAGCAGTCATTTTATAAGTAGCATCTTACTAGCAGTTATTGCTGAACTTTGTGACTATTTCAATGTAGGCAGTATATTAAATAAAGAGTCAAGTGAGGTTTCTAGTTTGAGGTCATTAGAGGACTGTGGTAGGATTAGGCTTAGAAAGAGGGCGTTAAGTTTGCCTGGGAAATGTTTCCAAAATGCCTTTTAACTAAGTGTATACAAATCTTCTAAGGCAGTAGTTCTCAACCTTTCTAATGTTGTGACCCTTTAATATGGTTCCTTATGTTGTGGTGAACCACAACTAGAAAATTATTTAGTTGCTACTTCATAACTGTAATTTTGCTACTGCTATAAATCTTTATTTTTTTCATGGTTCTTTTTTTAGTTAAATTTTTTATTTTTTAAATATTAGTTACAGTTTATTAACTTTGTATCCCAGATGTAGCTTGCTCCCGCATTCCCAATCCCACCCATCCTCCCTCATCTCCTCCCTGCCCCTTTCTAAGTCCACTGATAGGGGAGGTCCTCCTCCCCTTCCATCTGACCCTTGCTTATCATGTATCTTCAGGACTGGCTGTAATGTCCTCCTCTGTGGCTTATCAAGGCTGCTCCTCCCTCAGGAGAGTGGGAGGTCAAAGGGCCAGCCATTTAGTTCATGTCAGAAAGAGTCCCTGTTCCCCTTACTAGGATAACCACTTGGATACTGAGCTACCATGGGCTACATCCAAGCAGGGGTTCTAGGTTATATCCATACATGGTCCTTGGTTGGAGACAGTCTCATAAAAGACTCCTGTGCCCAGATATATTTGGTCCTTGTGGAGCTCCTGTCCTCTCCAGGCCATACTAACTCCCCCTATTTTCATATGATTCCCTGCCTAATGTAAATATTTATCTAATAGACAGGATATCTGATATGCAGTCCCAATGAAAAGGTTGTTAGACCCCAAAGCTGTTATGACCCACAGGTTGAGAACCACTCATTTAGGGTATGGGTTAAAAAGATTCATTGTAAATGCTTACATTGTTTGTGCTGACCTTTGGCAAACTGAACAATTGGCTTGCTCTAGAAAGATAAGTTACTGTTGCAACTTGCAACTGTCTTCTTTGTGTTGCAGTAGTCTGACTCAGATGCTGGCTTCCAGACCAAGAACAGAACAACCCTGAGATATGAAGTTCCATTTCTCTCAGGAACAGCTACAGTGCTTTAGAATACAGGCCCTCACACTAGGCAAGGCTTCCAGTCTCATGGGGTGGGTTGGGGGATGGAAGTGAGTTTTTCACCAGGTATTACAGTTGTTTAGCTTTTTCTTTTCTTTTGAGTCTTTTATTATTATTATTATCATTTATTACAATTTATTAAATTTGTATCCTGACTGTGGCCCCCTCCCTTGTCCCCTCCCAATCCTACCCTCCCTCTCTCTTCTCCCCCTATGCCCCTCCCCTAGTCCACTGATAGGGGAGGTCCTCCTCCCCTTCTATTTGACATTAGCCCGTCAGGTCTCATCAGGACATTTTCTTCGAACTCTGTGGACTGGCAAGGGTGCACCCCTCCCAAGGGGTAGGTGATCATCCTGCCACTGAATTCATGCCAGAGAAAGTCCCTGCTTTCCTTACTAGGGAACTCACTTGGAGACTGAGTATATGGGCTACATATGAGCAGGGGGTTTAGGTTCTCTCTATGCATTAGTTAGCTTTTTAAAATGAAATTTCTGGTGGCAGTGGCAGTTTGGGTGTCCCAAAGCCTGAGATAATAAAGAAGTGTTACAGTGCCTTAGTTAAGCTGCTGTGCTAAGGCATGGGAGAAGTTGAGAATAGATGCCTGAAACCAGCCAGAAGGCAGGTCCTGTGAGATGCAGGCAGGACTGGCAGGCGAGAAGTTGGGTCCAGGTCCAACTGGTGTTTTCCCAGGTGGTCAGCCAGCTCCAGGTGGATGGGCAAGCAGCCAAGATGCAGGAGTTCAGTAGAGAATTTTCAAGGAGGAAGGGAGCCCTTCCTCCCCCAGGATAAATGATGAATCTCAGGCTGCCATGGTGGAAAACTGTTGATATCATGCAGCTCACAACACCTTTATTTCATGTGATATCAGGGATTTATAAACCTTGGACAGTAGGAGGTGTTTCAAGGATAAATTTATTTGATTCAATTGGACTAGTGGTGCTAGGTATACTTGATTTACATGTAGTGGTACAGTACCTCATTTACATGCAGTAGCATGGTCCTATCACAAGAAGGAGAACACAGTATTTAATTATCCTATGGGAGGGAGTGAATCTCCAGGTACAACTTAAGGTCATGGTAGAAAGCCAAGAAACAAAGACATCTTATTAGCATAAGATGGGTATATCCAGAAATCACCAGGGGATTGCTAAACAGGTTTCCTTATCAGGAAAGGGTCCAACTTGTGAAGACTGTGTGATGTTCCTTAGAAGTTTGTAGGGTTCAGAGAGGGAGCCCTACTGAGAAAAGGAGTTCATCATCTTTATATTGAGTTCAGAGGGTATCTGGAAAACGCCAGACTTCAACATCATCAGAAGAACCCCACAAGCAACTTCCTTGGGATATTTTAATTACTCTTCCTGCAGATTTGTTGGTTAAGGGAATGTGGTTTAGTCATAAAGTATTTTCTAAGTCTGGGCAGGATCATTGACTTGATTCTTTTTAAAATTTTTATTAAGTTTTAATTTTTTATATTAATTACAGTTTATTCACAGTGTATCCCACCTGTAGCTCCCTCCCTCATTCCCTCCCAATGCCGCCCTCCTTCCCTCATCTCCTCCCATGACACTCTCCAAGTCCACTGATAGGAGAGGTCCTCCTCCCCTTCCATCTGATCCTAGCTTCTCAGGTCTCATCAGGACTGGTAACGCTGCTCCCCCCTTAGGGGGTGGTGATCAAAGAGCCAGGCACTGAGTTTATGTCAGAGATAGTCCCTGTTCCCCTTACTAGGGAAGCCCACTTGGATACTGAGCTACTATGGGCTACATCTGAGGAGAAGTTCTAGGTTATATCCATACATTGTCCTTGGTTGGAGTATCAGTCTCAGGAAAGACCCCTGTGCCCAGATTTTTTGGTTCTGTTGCTCTCCTTGTGGAGTTCCTGTCCTCTCCAGGTCTTACTATCTCCCCCTGTGCTGTTGGTGTACTGTTCAGGAAGTTGTCTCCTGTGCCAATGAGGTCAAGACTCTTCCCCACTGTTTCTTCTATCAGATTTAGTATGTCTGGTTTTATGTTAACGTGTTTTATCCACTTGAACTTTAGTTTTGTACAGGGTGAAAAATATGAATCTATTTGCATTTTTCTACATGTAGACATTCAGTTAGATGACCACCATTTGTTGAAGATGCTGTCTTTTTTCTATTGTATTGGTTTGGTTTCTTTGTCAAAAATCAAGTATCCATAGGTGTGTGGGTTTATTTTTGTTTCTTGTATTTGATTCCATTGATCCACCATTCTGTTTCTTTTCTTTTCTTTTTTTTTTTTAGGTCTGCTTTTTTTTTTTTTTTTAAGATTTATATATTTATTATGTATACAATGTTCTGGCTGCACGCCAGAAGAGGGCACTAGATCTCATTATAGATGGTTGGGAGCCACCATGTGGTTGCTGGGAATTGAACTCAGGACCTCTGGAAGAACAGCCAGTGCTCTTAACCACTGAGCCATCTCTCCAGCCCCCACCATTCTGTTTCTTTGCCATTACCATGCAGCTTTTATTACCATTGCTCTGAAGTGCAGTTTGAGATCAGGGATGGAGATTCCTCCAAACAATCTGTTGTTGTACAGGATTATTTTAACGATTCTGTTTTTTTTTTTTTTTTCCGTATAAAATTGAGAATTGTTCTTTCATATTTTGTAAAGAATTGTGTTGGTATTTTGATGGGAATTGCACTGAATCTGTAGAATGCTTTTGGCAGGATGCCCATTTTTACTATGTTAATCCTACTGGTCCAAGAACATGGTAGATCTTTCCATCTTCTGACATCTTCCTCAATTTCTTTCTTCAGAGACTTGAGATTTTTTTTTTCAAACAGGTCTTTCACTTGCTTAGTTAGTGTCACACCATATTATGCCTATTTTAAGGTACTTTTTCTCGTTCTTTTTCATCTCTTTTTAATATTCTAGCCCCTTGACATACTTATGGTTTACAAATACTTATTTCATTCTTAACATTTTTTATCCTTTAACAGTGTTTAGGGAAAAGTTTTTAGTATTAATGTTTGCTGTTATGATATCATAGATGAGTTTTTTTTTCAAGTTGAGGTGCTTCTGTGTTCTTAGCTTGCTTATCTTTTTCCTTCTATCTCCTCCCCCTCTTATGAATGACTTTTTTATTTTGTCAAATAATTTTACTTCTTGTAGTAATGTATGTTTTTTTTTCTTTAGATTTTTCTATGATTGATTAAATTCATTTTTTAATGAGAAATCAGAATCCTGTACCTGAAGTAAATTATCCTTGGTCATATAATTGATTTATTAAATTATATTATATGAGTTGATGGTATTTTGATGGGGACTTCTATATATCTATTTATGAGACATAGTGGTCTGATTTTTTTTCTTTTACTGCAAAGTCATTCTGTGGTTTCAGTATTAAGTTAATGCTAACTAAAGGAATAAGTCAGAAAATATTACCTCTGCTTGTGTTTTTATTTGCAATCTATTTAAAAAAACTTAATTTTTTTTTCTTGCTTGGAGTAACAAAGCCACATAGTTTTCATTTGTCTTCAAACTAATTTTTCCTTTAAACCCAAAAGATGGTTTTACTTTATTTTAAATTTGCAATTAAAAATTCTTTGTTTTGTTATGTAAAAGTGTAGCACAACTTGTTTCTAGCTTCTTTGATTTCTGAGGAGTCAACTGTGACTTGTAATATGTATCCCTCTAATAGGTACGGTATTTTTTTTTTAAGGCTGTCTTAAAATTCCTTATCATCCATATACAAAAGTATGTTACAAATATTTTGACATCTGTTTTTTTGGGCTAATCCTACGTAGAGTTCTTTTTATTTATTTACTGTGTACATACATGCATGTTTGACCAGAATTCAGAAGTTTTCAATTGTTAACTTAATTTTTTTCTTTTTTTTTGAATGATTAAAAATATTTTCCATTATTTAATTTATTTATTTATTTATTTTTTTATTTTATTTTTCTTTTTAGTTACATTTGGTTAACTCTGTGTCCCAGCTGTATCCCGCTCCCTCATTCCCTCCCCAACCCCACACTCCCTCCCTGGTCTCCTCCCTGCCCCTTTCCAAGTCCCCTGATAGGGGAGGACCTCCTCCCCTTTCATCTGACCCTGTTTAATCAGGTATCTTCAGGGCTGGCTGCAAAGTCCTCCTCTGTGGCCTAACAGACTGCTCCTCCCCTGGGGTGGGGGTCAAACAGCCTGCCCTTGAGATCCTATTAGAAATAGTTCCCCTTACTTTGGAAAACTACTTGGTTACTGAGCTACCACAGGCCACATCCGAGCAGAAGTTCTAGGTTATATCCATAGATGGTCCTTGGTTGAGCGTCAGTCTCAGAAAAGACCCTGTGCCCAGATATATTTGGTCCTTGTGGAGCTCCTATCCTTTCCATATCATACTAACTTCCCTTCTTTCATATGATTCCCTGCACTCTGCCGAGGGTTTGGTTATGAGTCTTAGTGTCTGCTTTGAAACACTGCTAGGTAGAGTCTTTCAGATGCCTTTTGTGATAGACTCCTGTCATACGTTCAATGCACATCCCATTTGTCTTTCTAAATGAGGATTAATCACCTTCGCCTGTGTCCACTTTCTTGATTATCTTCTTTAGGTGTGTAGATTTCATTATGTTTATCATGTCTTGTAGGTCTATATAAGCGAGTATATACCAAGTTTGTCTTTCTCCTTCTGGGATACTTCACTCAGAATGATCTTTTCTAGATCCCACCACTTGCCTGCAAATTTCATGATTTCTTCCTTTTTGATTGCTGAGTAGTATTCCATTGTGTAAAAATACCACAGTTTCTGTATCCATTCCTCCGTTGATGGACATCTGGGTTGTTTCCAAGTTCTGGCTATTACAAATAAAGCTGCTATGAACATGGTTGAACAAATGTCCTTGTTGTGTACTTGAGCAAATTTTGGGTATATACCTAGGAGTGGTATAGCTGGGTCTTGAGGTAGCACTACTCCTAGTTGTCTGAGAAAGCGCCAGATTGACTTCCAGAGTGGTTGAACCAGTTTACATTCCCACCAGCAATGGAGGAGGGTTCCCTTTTCTCCACAACCTCTCCAGCATGTGCTATCACTTGAGTTTTTCATCTTGGCCATTCTGATGGGTGTAAGGTGATATCTCAGGGTCTTTTTGATTTGCATTTCCCTAATGGCTAATGAGGTTGAGCATTTCTTTAAGTGTTTCTCTGCCATTCGACGTTCCTCTTTCGAGAATTCTCTGTTTAGCTCTGTTCCCCATTTTTTAAGTAGATTACTTGGTTTGTTGCTTTTCTGCTTCTTTAGTTCTTTATATATACTTGATATTAGCCCTCTGTCAGATAAAGGGTTGGTGAAGATTCTTTCCCAATCTGTAGGCTGTCTATTTGTTTTGATGACAGTGACTTTTGCTTTACAGAAGCTTTTCAGTTTCATGAGGTCCCATTTATTGATTGTTGCTCTTAGAGCCTGTGCTGTTGGTGTTCTGTTCAGGAAGTTGTCTCCTGTGCCAATGAATTCTAGGCTGTTTCCCACTTTTTTTTCCAGCTGATTTAGAGTATCTGGTTTTATGTTGAGGTCCTTGATCCACTTGGACTTTAGTTTTGTGCAGGGTGATAGATATGGATCTATTTTCATTTTTCTGCATGTAGACATCCAGTTGGTCCAGCACCATTTGTTGAAGATGCTGTCTTTTTTCCATTGAATGGATTTGGCTTCTTTGTCAAATATTGAGAATTCATAGGTGTGTGGGTTTATTTCTGGGTCTTCTATGCGATTCCATTGATCCTCCTTTCTGTTTCTATGCCAATACCATGCAGTTTTTATTACTGTTGCCCTGTAGTACAGCTTGAGATCGGGAATGGAGATACCTCCAGATGATCTGTTGTTGTACAGGATCGTTTTGGAGATTCTGGGTTTTTTGTTTCTCCATATGAAGCTGAGAATCTTTTTTTCAAGGTCTGTAAAGAATTGAGCTGGTATTTTGATGGGAATTGCATTGAATCTGTAGATTGCTTTTGGCAGGATGGCCATTTTCACAATGTTAATCCTACCAATCCATGAGCACGGGAGATCTTTCCATCTTCTGAGATCTTCTTCAATTTCTTTCTTCAAAGACTTGAAGTTTTTCTCAAATAGGTCTTTCACTTGCTTGGTTAGAGTCACACCAAGGTACTTTATGTTGTTAGTGGCTATTGTGAAGGGTGTTGTTTCCCTAATTTCTTTCTCAGCCTTTTTGTCTTTGGTATACAAGAGGGCCTCTGATTTTTTTGAGTTGATTTTGTATCCTGCCACTTTGCTGAAGGTGTTTATCAGCTGAAGAAGTTCTCTGGTTGAATCTTTGGGGTCGCTCATGTATACTATCATATCATCTGCAAATAGTGACACTTTGACCTCTTCCTTTCCGATTTGTATCCCCTTGATCTCCTTTAGTTGTCTTATTGCTCTGGCTAGGACTTCAAGTACAATGTTAAAGAGATATGGAGAGAGTGGGCAGCCTTGTCTTGTCCCTGATTTCAGTGGGATTGATTTAAGTTTCTCTCCATTGAGTTTGATGTTGGCTATAGGCTTGCTGTATATTGCCTTTACTATCTTTAGGTATGTGCCTTGTATCCCTGATCTCTCCAAGACTTTAAACATAAATGGGTGCTGGACTTTGTCAAATGCTTTTTCAGCATCTAAGGAGATGATCATGTGGTTTTTCTCCTTCATTTTGTTTATGTGGTGGATTACATTGATGGATTTCCGTATGTTGAACCACCCTTTCATTCCTGGGATGAAGCCTACTTGGTCATGGTGGATGATATCTTTGATGTGTTCTTGGATTCGGTTTGCAAGTATTTTATTGAGTATTTTTGCATCAATGTTCATAAGAGAGATAGGTCTGAAGTTCTCTTTTTTTGTTGGATCTTTGTGTGGTTTAGGTATCAAAGTGACTGTGGCTTCATAGAATGAGTTTGGTAGTGTTCCTTCTGTTTCTATTTTATGGAATAGTTTGTGGAGAATTGGTGTTAGTACTTCTTTGAAGGTCTTGTAGAATTCTGCGCTGAAGCCATCTGGTCCAGGGCTTTTTTTGGAGGGGAGACTGTTAATGACTGCTTCTATTTCCTTGGGAGATATAGGACTATTCAGTCTTTCTACCTGATCTTGACTTAATTTTGGTAGATGGAATCTGTCAAGAAAGTTATCCATTTCATTTAGATTTTCAAATTTTGTGCCATATAGGCTTTTGTAGTATGACCTAATAATCGTTTGGATTTCCTCAGTGTCTGTAGTTATGTCCCCATTTTCCTTTCTGATTTTGCTGATTTGTATGGTTTCTCTCTGCTTTTTAGTTAGTTTGGCTAAGGGTTTGTCTATCTTGTTGATTTTCTCAAAGAACCAGCTTTTTGTTTCATTGATTCTTTGGATAATTTTATTTGTTTCTAATTGATTGATTTCTGCCCTTAGTTTGATTATTTCCAGCCGTCTGCTCCTCTTGGGTGTATCTGCTTCTTTTTTTTCTAGGTTTTTCAGTTGGGCCATTAAGTTGTTTGTATGTGATGTTACAGATTTCTTCTTGTAGGCACTTAGTGCTATAAATTTTCCTCTGAGCACTGCTTTCAATGTGTCCCATAAATTTGGGTATGTTGTGCCTTCATTTTCATTGAATTCTAGAAAGTCTTTAATTTCTTTCTTTATTTCTTCCTTGACCCAGCTGTCATTGAGTAGTAAGTTGTTCAGTTTCCATGTGCGTGTCGGCTTTTTGTTGTTTCTGTTGTTGTTGATGTCCAGCTTTAGTCCATGGTGGTCAGATAGTATACAAGGGATTATTTCAATCCTTTTGTATCTGTTGAGGCTTGCTTTGTGACCAACTATATGGTCTATTTTGGAGAAGGTTCCATGTGGTGCTGAAAAGAAGGTGTACTCTTTTGAGTTTGGGTGAAAAGATCTGTAGACATCTATTAGGTCCATTTGATTTAGGGATTCTGTGAGTGCTTTCATTTCCCTATTTGGTGTCTGTCTGGTTGATCTGTCCCTTGATGAGAGTGGGGTGTTGAAGTCTCCCACTATTAAGGTATTAGGATCAATGTATGATTTAAGCTTTAATATTGTTTCATTTACGAATGTAGGTGCTCTTGTATTTGGGGCATAGATATTCAAAATTGTGATGTCCTCTTGTTGGATTTTTCCTTTGATGAGAATATAGTGGCCCTCCTTATCTTTTTTGATTAACTTGGGTTGAAAGTCTATTTTATTAGATATTAGGATGGCTACTCCAGCTTGTTTTCTGGAACCATTTGCTTGAAAAACATTTTTCCAGCTCTTTACTCTGAGGTAGTGTTTATCTTTGTTGCATAGGTGTGTTTCTTGGATGCAACAGAATGTTGGGTCCTGTTTCCGTAACCATTCTGTTAGCCTGTGTCTTTTTATTGGTGAGTTGAGTCCATTAATATTGATAGATAATATTGACCAATGCATGTTAGTTCCTTGTGTAATGGAGTCGATGATCTTACCTTATTTCATTGCTTGTTTTCTTTTCATTTTTGTTGGGACATTATCTGTATGCCCTGTTTTCTTGGGTGAATTCGTTTTCGTTGGATTGGAGTTTTCCTTCTAGTATCTTCTGTAGGGTTGGTTTGCTGTATAGATATTGCGTAAATTTAGTTTTGTCATGGAATATTTTGTTTTCTCCATCTATGTTGATTGAAAGCTTTGCAGGGTATAGTAGTCTGGGTTGACATTTGTGATCTCTTAGAGTCTCCATGATGCTTGCCCAGGCCCTTCTGGCTTTCATAGTTTCTGGTGAGAAGTCTGGTGTGATTCTGATAGGTCTACCTTCATATGTTACTTGGCCTTTTTCCCTTGCTGCTTTTAATATCTTTTCTTTGTTCTGTAGATTTAGTGTTTTGACTATGATGTGACGTGATGTGTTTCTTTTCTGGTCTAGTCTATTTGGTGTTCTGTAGGCCTCTTGTATATTTATGGACATCTCTTTCTTTAAGTTGGGAAAATTTTCTTCTATGATTTTTTTGAAAATATTTTCTGGACCTTGGAGCCTGGAGTCTTCTTTTTCATCAATTCCTATTATTCTTAGATTTTGTCTTTTCATAGCATCCTTGATTTCTTGGATATTTTGTGATTGGAATTTTTCTGATTTTACTTTTTCTTTGAGAGAAGTATCAATTTCTGCAAGTGTGTCTTCAGCTCCAGAGATTCTCTCTTCCATCTCTTGTATTCTGTTGGTGATGCTTCCTTTTGTGGTTCCTGATCTTTTCTCCAAGTTCTCCAGCTCAAGAGTTTTCTCACTTTGTGTTTTCTTTATTGATTCTAATTCTGTTTTCATGCCTTGCACCATTTCTTTTATGTGTTTGAATTTGGATTCCTGTCTCTCTACGATGGACTCTATTTCTTTGTTCATTTCCTTTTTGTATGCCACTAATTTCTTCTCTACTTGTGCCTCTATTTGTTTGGCTATGTTTGCCTGTGTTTCTTTAAGGGTTTTGTCTATTTCTTCTTTCTTTACCTCCAATTGACTGGCCATCTCTTTGAAAGATTTGTTCATTTCCTCCTTATGAGCCTCAAATAATTGAGCAAGCATGGCTTTAAGGTCATTTTCCTGTGCTTCTGATGAATTGGAATATCCATCGATTTTGGGGTTTGCTGGTGAAGTCATGATGTCCTGATTTATGTCGGAAATGTTCTTTCGCCTACCCCTGGCCATTGGCTTATCTGAGACCTTCCCTGTTTGTTTTTGGATTCAGCCGATCAGACTGGTACTGTCTCTCGAGTCTGGAGAATTCTTCAGGAAGTTGAGAGAGGTCCCGTGTCCTTAGCGTATGCTGAGGACTAGCTGTACCTGTGGGAGGAAAGTACGCAGGCGCAAACAGAGGCAAATGCAAGCGTGCGTGCGTGTGTGTGTATATGTGTGTGTGTGTGTGTAAGTGGGTGTGGGCGTGTGTCTCGAGGGACAGAGTGATGGCTAATGTTGAACCCTTGAGTGTGTGGGAGGGGCTCTGCAATGTATATGTCGCAGGCGCTAGTGATGATCGCAGCGCAATTTCTGGCATTAACTGCCTTAACTCCTCAATTAGACCCACAGAGCAGGAACTTCAATGTTCCAAGTGCCCCTCTGTTTCCCAAAGTGGGTATATGGGTGGGAGGGGGTTCGATGCCTGGCTTCTGTTTTAGAAGAAGCCAGGATCAGTGGAGCTGCAGATTCTCAAGGGTGCACTCACTTACAGGCAGGACACTTGGCAGAGATCGGCGTATCTGGGCTGTCTGCTCTCTGGTTTGGCCCTGCTTCTTTGATGTGCTCCGCCAGTTC